>NW_022691745.1:436306-462069 GCF_011630105.1 Anneissia japonica
TATAGCTTCTTTACTGGAGTACAGTATTGGTTTTGTTGATAATGTGAAGAGGAAAAGAGTCATGATAATTTAAAAACTGAAAAATGAATAATAATAATAATAATAATAATAATAATAATAATAATAATAATAATAATAATAATAATAATAATAATAATAATAATAATATAAAAATGCAATAAAATGCAGAGATTGCATTAAAAAAACAAATTCATGACACAAAAATATGTTAATATGCCTACAGCATTTGTGGTGAGATAGCAATGGAGGTTCTATTGTTTGCTTCGTAACAGTTTGAGCTTTAAAATCGATATTTACACAGTCCATGTTGCTATGCACAAACACATAGGCCAGCTATCATTGAAATTTATTTGTTCCATTAATACAGACTTGGTTTAAAAAATACAAATTAATACTGAAGAAGTGATATCGAAGTGCTTACCTGAATTGATACTGAAACTTAATAAAATATATAGAATCGTTACAAGATAATATTTCCAACTGACATCCATTTTTAGTTTCTTTATGGTCAGTCCCTCGTCTCGCACTAGCGAAATGCTCATTATAAAGCTTATAATGTGCGCAGTTTGAGGTCTTTGCTCATTTCGATTCACGAACATTATTATTATTTTTTTTTAAATATTCGTCTGGTCTGTAGAATTCTCACATGGATAATACCGTAATTGTTTCAAACTTGTTTCAAACTGTGTGCTCAGTTTGCAAACTGATCAAAGTTTCTTTCAGCATTTGTTGTAAAATCTGACATTTGAATGTATTTTTTGATAATGATATTAAACTGAAAACTATTCCCCCATAGGCATATTACTACAAGTTTAACGCCAGCGTTAATTTAGCGAACGCCGTTTGTGTGAACACTTTTGAATTTTAATCCGTGGATTAGTTACGCCGGCGTAAGCTACTCCAGTCTTACGCCGTGTGTGTGAACATAGCCTTTATGTACTGTTTACTATCTGCAGGCCTGCAGTTTGTAGGCCTACTTTATGCTTTGTATATTACCAGTGGAAACAATATCCGTTTTTTTTTCCAGATAATTATCTTGCACTTTGCACCAAATAGGCTGGGCCTATTACAAAGTCAGATTCCAAAACAGTTTTCATCACACAGTATTCTATTTGCACGGTTTTTGCAAATTGTGCAAGCAAGAGAGTACGCGCAATTCGCAAATTGTCCAAACGGCTCAAAGTGTGCACGACACTTATGTTACTCGAACTGGGTGTATATGGGTGAATGGGGAGGGGTATGTAAGTGTACTGTATATACTGTCTACTCCAGATCAGCGGAGATGCTGTACATTCTCTTATACACAGCAATGATAGCAAAAACATAAAACGAATTTATTGTTTTGTCCTTTATTTACAAAACATAAAAAATGTAATCATCCTGATACAACACATATTTATATGTCATTTAAACGACCAATATCATCCCTTACATAAATTTAAACGAACTAATAATTGAGACTAGTTAACTGAAACGCAAGTTAATCTTAATCAAAAATGTAATGCCTGAGAGTTCATGGTTTCAACTGACGTAAAAATACATTTAAATAATAATACCTTATGATTCAAACAATATGTGAAGAAAATTATACTCCAGTTCAGCCTTAGTATAGTATCTGAAATTCCCTTTGTAGACAAACAGGTAGGCCTAGATACTGAAACTAAAATCTCTTAAATAATGGATCCAAATGGTTATTTTTGAAAAATAACAAAGGATTTAATAAATATGTGTTGGGTGAAACTTAACACATAAATTGGCTATGCTGAGTGAACAATTCGCCCCTGGGAACTCTTTGCAAGATTCCGGGGTTACGTATTTTTTTTAGGTTTCGTTTAAGTCGGGCACTCACTGCCGCCGACCGGTTCGATCGGCCGACGGGATTCTATACGCAACGCAACGCAACTCGCGCAACGGAACATGTTTAAATGACGACGATCCGATCAGAGTGCTACCGACAATCGGCAGACGGCACTGCGTCGGAGAGGAGTTGGATTCGTTATACGACTGTCGTACGACACAGTCAGTGCCCGGCTTTATATAGAGACTATTATAATAATATTGTTTGAAGCAGACTGACACGGCTGATATAGTCGTTCAACAGGTTTCTATTGAAAATGCGAAGTCTTAGATAAATATTCTTACTGTTCCATTCAATTTGTTATGTTACCGCTACGTCGGCGAAATGTTGTTTCAATGTGTGTTTTTGCTAATATAAAAAAATAAAAGAAAGGAGAGAGAAAAAACAAACAAACATATAACTTGTTAATCAATTAAACACACATTATGATTTCTTTAGCCTTTTCTGCCACCCGTGTGATACGTGAGCGAATACTATGCAATGCTTGAGGGCCCACACTCCCCTCCCCCTTCACCCTTGCGGACCCATGTCTCAATATTAAGCTACTGCAAATCGTGTTCTCGCCAAGGAATTTTACCCGAGTTGCCTTATGTGCTTCTCAGCATGAATAGGATTAAGTAAGTAAGCTTGTCTTCTGCAGAAATAAAGATAGGCCTAGCCAATAATTTACTTTAGTTTTTACTGTTGCATAATACTGAGCTGAAATATATTGCGATTTGTAATTCATTCTTTTGCCTTTCAATTTATGTGCGTATACAATGGTCTTACATGTATACATGCACATACACACACACCCCCAAAGACCATTCGGACTAACGGGCCTTCGGACCAAAACCCGTTCGGACCAATGGGCCGTCGGACCAAGACCCTTCGGACCAAAGGTAGGCCTACACGCCCTGAGTGATTTGTTAATATTCTGCATTTCTTTCATATTTTTCTTCATTTGTAGTTACAATGCATTCACACCTATCCATCGAAGTCCTAACCGCAATTAATTTGTGTTGTAGTGGGTGATGGGAATTGAAGTTTCAGGTACTGGTTAGTGTGTGTGATTTTTCTGTACACCGACGTTGTGTTGTTACCTTGTTCATGTACTGTGGTGAGTGTGTCTAGGAACGGTACCGTGTTATCTTTCATGAGTTCTTGGGTGAATTACATGAAGGGTCTATGTTACTGATGTGCTGGTCCAGATCATTGACTATGCCCCTTGGGAAGATCGCCAAGATGTCATCGACATATCGTTTCCGGGGCTTGATGTTAGTTGTAGCACTCGAGCTGCTTTCTCATCCACCATTCCATGTATATGTTGGCAACAAACGGTGACACATGCAGGCCCGTAGCCAGAAGGGGTCGGAGGGGGTCAGACGACCCCCCCTCGGCTGGGGTCACCCTTTTCCAGGCCAAATATTTTTCTCATAGAGTTGCTAGACCTATAGCCCTGTCTCTTATACACATCTATATTATATTGAATGGAGTTAGCCGTTAACACTGTTGAATAAATATAATATAAATTATTAAAGGTACATATACAGTGTTTAAATAAGGACATGATGGAACATCGTAGGCTACCCTGTAGCTTTTCAACGAATAAAGTCCTATAAAAGTCATTGTGTAATAAAGTGCCTCCAACGGGATTCGAAACTGCGACCTCTCGCTGACAAGGCGAGCGTCATATATATCTTATATAGGCGATATATATATATATAAATTTGTAATATTTCATTAGATATTTACTCACAACTTAATTATTATTATTATTTTGTCTAGAACTGTTGGCCAATTCATGTACAGTATATCGTATAAGTAACTTCTGCTAATTAGCATGCATCAGCTCTGTACAGCTATATAAACCATTTGTTATTTTATAAAGTTTAGGCCTACGCCCTTACTGTTTATGCTAATAAAGTGTTTAAAGAAGGTTTATTGTAGGAACGACCGAGATAATATTCGTTTAAGTAATAAACGTATTTATATCACTAATTTTAACCTTTATTATTTTTTTAATAATGTGCTGTGCTCTTATTTATCTACCATTTATATCCATTACATATCTTTCAATTAATTGTTATTGTGCTCTGTGATGATGAATTCGGAAGATACTTATTAGATGGAATAAAACCCACAGAGGCCTAGAATTGCAATTTTTTTGGCCCCTATTTCTTTCAGTAAGTTAATTAGACTTGAATACTTTAGAATAAGTTTCTCGATTATAATAATAAATTATTGAGCTTAAACTCCCAATGTTACGGTGCGTCAAAACCAACAAGATTTACATTAAAAAGCAAAAAACAATATTTCATTTTTTATCTATTTATTTACCTTATTGTTATCCTGGGGGACTGCTCAGGGATAAAATTCCTGGTCCTCCGAAGATCCCAGCAAACAAGATAACAGTGATACAAAAAAAAAAAAAAAAAAAAAAAAACATTGAAACACAAAAAGCGGTACTACTGCCATTTATTTATTTTTTTTATTTATTTTCATATAAAAAATCTCAAAATACCATCTTTAAAAACATTATTCATAAGAAGATAACTAGATTTGTCTCTATGGGCTAAATCAAACTACAGAATCAATACAAATTAAAAAAAATTAAAATAATAAGAGTCAAAAACACTTAAGTATGCAAATACAAAGCAGATACAGTCACGTAATAAATAGAGTTATTGTAGAATACGCAGGATGAAGTAACGTACGTAATGAATGTGGTAGAGGTCAAGGTTGAACGCGTTTCTGGAGACGTGAATGCGTTACAGAACCTCAATGTCAACGCATTACCTTCCGAAGCACGGCGGAAAAACCTGTTTAAAAAAAATCATTTTTACCATATTTCAGGATATTTTGGACAATTGTCATTATAAAAGTTGGTTTTTATTGATTATATAGCAGTTTTATACTCTCGTGTGGTAATATTTTAATCATTTTTGCACCCGTGTGGTTCCGAGTGGTCGCGAGTGGTCCCATGTGGTATTTAGTAGGACCGTTGTGAGAGGTGTTGGCAAGCTCGCCCCTTTGCAATCTCACCCCCTTGCTTGACAAGCTCGCCACTTAATGACTGTACACAATCTCCCAGTAACAAACTCGCCCCTAACACAAAGTCACCCCTAGCAAATTCGCCCTTCCTTGCGACTAGGCTAGGCCTATACACAGTCGTCCCCAAAACAAACTCTCCCGCAAACTCACTCCCTAAATGGCCCCTAAAAACTCGCCCCACTAAACAAACTCGCCCCACTAAACAAACCCACACAACCTTTCTGTTGCCAGATGGTAGGTAGACCATAGGAATTTGAATTGTACCATAAATTCTACTTTTCTGTGTTACAGTATACTTAGTATTAATTTTATTAATTTCTCTTTTTTAGTATGCTTGACTATACAGTACATAATAAATTTTTGTATTTTTTCAGTATGATTATTATTTAAGTTTTTTTTTTACAATTGTTATTGTTTCAAAATTTTTAATTATTTAATTTGAATATACTTTTGCATGTTTTTCAGTATACACAATGTTCTTTTTCTTCTTGCAGTTCACAGAAATGAAAAGTCATGTTTACAAACATAATTGTAATATTTATTAAATCTTCTGAATTACTCATAGTGGCCAGGAGGGGAGGGGGTGTTGGCGATCAAAAGACAATACTACAGTACCCTGTACCCTACAGTAGGAGGAAATTTTTTGTCTTCTACACCTGGAACTTCTGAGGCGTTTTGAACGATTAACGATAATTTCTTTTCCTTTCTTTTTTTTTCTTGACTTTCCAAAAATTAGGGGTGGTGTGGTGTACAGTAGGTGGGGCCGCCCCCTAAAGCCCCTGCAGATTATAATAAGTACTCTAGTTCCAACTCTAACTTTTTTGAGTTTTTGCTGAAGCCCAGAGAGGACTAGAACTTAAACTAGAGTGAGGCCTAACTACTGGGGCAAAACCAAAACAGTAATGGCCAAATCCAGCAATAACAAAAAAGGCAATACAGTAAACCAAAACCATACGAAAGTTCTAACTCTACAAATTTGATCAGGAGTTCTCTAAATGTTCATGCTATCTCCCGGAAATCGCGATTTTTGTCGAGAATGGGGGAGGGGTGCATTTCCCCTGCGTACCTCCAGTCTCGCGTACAATAGAAAATAGTTTAAAGTGTTTACGTTGTGCCAGTAATTTCAAACCAATTGAAATTATTAAATCTATATTTTTATCATAGGTGCAGTATCAAATATTGTACTGTAGCTGTTACTTCGTAGATCAAGTTTGCTTTTGGCTGTATTAGAATGGTTCTTTAAGGTGAGGAATTTGTTTGTATTTTTTAAATGCTGGTTTTAAACGTGAAACTCTTATTTCATACACTTCGTTCCTCTTTGGACTGGGATAATGTATGTTAAATTATCAAATTACTTAATTTAATGCGTGGAAAGTTTCCTTTTTATATGGGCATCTCCTACAGGAAAAAAAACTTTGGAAAAAATTAAATCTGAACGCACTATTTTGAGTAGAATGGATGATAAATTTAAATAAACATTGCAAACGTTTGGTCTCAAATATTGCCCATATGTTTCATAGAAGTTTACAATGATTGCAAACTGTATTGTAATTCACTTTTATTTGGCCTCCTTTCTTATTCATTTAAACGTTTACAGCAAATTGAGAATTCTTCTGCTCGTGTATGCACAATCAATCATTCCCAGGCACCACCACATCACCTCCATCCTGAAAAACCTGCACTGACTACCTATTTGGCAACACAATTAATTGTTAAAATCCTTTTATTGTGTTTTAAGGCTCTTCAATTCCAACAACCCCCTTATCTCTCTGAATTTCTAAATACCCATGTCCCCAATCTCCGCTCAGCAAATAAGAATTTTGTCACTGTCCCCCCCCCCCCTTTTTTTATTTTTCTGCCTTATTTCTGTCGAATGACTTTCCATCGCCTGTTAAAATCTCACCCTCCTTGGATTCATTTAAACTCAATTTAAAACTCATCTATTGCAGGGCTCGATTTTTTACTAGCCCGGCGTAGAATGGCTAGTTAAAACTGCTCCGGGCTAGTCAACTTCCCCTCCTTTTTGCCCGGTGAGCTAGTGAACAAGGCCTACAGTACATCCGGAAACTATTGCAATTTCTCAGGTGCGCAGCCTTCGTAGATACATCGTAGCCTGATATAAACAATATAAGCAAGCATGCGAAGCGAACCTACGAAGCAAAAGTGTGTTGTTTATTTGTATGTGCAAAAAGACTGCTGTAGCTTACGGAGCTGTTTTTTTAAATAAGAAAAAAGTACACTTGATTTTATGAGGAGTCTCCACTTCCACACTCGCTGGCGACGACAGGAACTTGTTTGTACTGCTGTATTATTTTTTTTCAATTAATTAGCCTAGGCCCAAGCCTATTTATATACAATTATTTTACCTCTTAACTGTCAAAAAATGATGTCCTCAATTTACACACATGTGAAAAGATTGTTCATCAAATAATATTTTGTACGGTAGTCTTGATTTAGTAAGATAAATAATAAATATATTTCATCAGGTAGTGATTTCCATAGTTCCATTAGTATTGCATCGCTTTGCAGGTTCTGCTTCAAATTATGGTTAAAACAAAAACAATGTGATCTTTATCTGTAGCTAGTATTGAACTAGGCCTAGCTCTTTTCCTATCTGCAGTCGACTAAAAATCCCAAATATGCGAACGGCAAAACAACATATTGCATCTATACATGGAGTATTGTACAGCCAATGATTGGGCTAGTAAAGTAGCCTGTGGGCTAGTGAAATCTACATTGAACTAGCCCAGTTTGGTTAGTAAAAAACGAAAAATCGAGCCCTGTATTGTACTCTGTTCCTACGTTCTTTTTACGTTTCTATTTATAACTCTACTACTTTTAATATTAAATTCATGCTCTGTGTATTGTACTTTTGTACCTTGATAATTTATTTTGAAATTGGCGCATAATAAATGTTTGTTAATTATTATTGCCACTACAGATGGACATTTGAGCTAGTTCTCAATGTCAAAGCTTAATGTCAAGATAACACAAATTTGTTTGTTTTTTTTCCACAAATAATCACCATTTATTGAAAAAGATGTGTGCTTTTTATATCAGCCATGAAGCACATAAAGGATAAAAACTTTGTGAAGGGTATCTACAACCGGGCACGCCGTACGCTTCCACATGGGTTGACGATAGAGCCAGTAGAGACACATGCCACAAGAACAGGAGTGTGGGCCCAGACAACATTTTCAAAAGGCCTCATCTTTGGTCCCTATGAAGGCCCAGTGGGAAATTCTGCAGAGGAATGGAAAGTATGTACAGTATAATGTAGTAATTTAAATTTATATAAATATTCATATTTAAGTTGTTTTATCTAATCACAGTTTTGTTTTTTCATTGAATTTAGAACAATAATGTTCGACAATCAGGGCCTACTGTAGTTCTGCATTACTTCCAGGGTTCTGTCTTATTTTTAATAGTTGATAACATATTAAATTAAAATGATAAAATAATCAAAAGAATATAAATAGAACAAGAGAGCGTACTTACGTTTGTAAATATGTCACCCCCTAGACTACGATGGAAGTCACCATTGTCTTTGTGGACTGCGCTGACTGTACTCTATAGTTCACATGAAGTGTGTCCGCTACGATTTTATAATGATAAAGAAAATAAGTAAAATACTGCCCTCTATGAATGTATTGTATAATTTGGAAAACAGAATACAGTACAAATAAACAAACCATGTGTGCATTACTGGGTAATCCATTAGTACAGTTAGCAGGCATCCTTCACTAGCTGCGTTGCGTATTTCGTATCGTTTGTTTACGCTGTTAGTGAGTGTAGTCGGCTCTCTTCTATTTATACCTTTATATAGTAGTGATGTTTTGACCTACCTGACATCTTTTTTGTACCAAATACTACCAAACGTCCCCAAATACGAGCTGAAAAATTTGCAAGTTATTCGGGTGGGAATCGAACCCATGACCTTCAGGTGTCTAGCCTGATGTCTTAATCACTAGACCATTGAGCTTGCGGTTGGTGACTAGTGATGAATCCGATCCCCTACTGTAGTAGCAGCGGGTACTGTAAGTGCTATTACGATGTGGGTTAAGACATCAGACTGGATACTTGGAAGTCGTGGTTTCAATTTCCACCTGAATCACTTGCAAATTGTTTTCGCTAGTGTTTGGGGAATTACTGAGTATTCGGTACGATAACACGTCAGGTAGGACAAAACATCACTCAAATGTTATTTTCCTGATGCAAACCCACAATTGTAATATACTTATGCTTTTTGAAATATGGTATTATAGAAGTATACAGTAGTCAGCCGTCTTGTACTTGATAAAATTATTGCATACTGTATGAACTTTTAAGTTATATTTCCCCCTCCCTAAAGAATTAATTATTCTTCCAATGTTCATTTCATTACAGGATTTTCAATTATCTAAGACTTTTGAAGATCTTGATAACAAGTTCAATGAGAGAATGTGTAACTGGATGATATTTGTTAACAGTGCAAGGAACAAAAGAGAGACAAATTTCGAACCAGTTTTTTACAATGGGACAATCTTCTTCCGTTCATCAAAATCTATAAATAAAGGCGATCAGCTTCTAATATCCACTGATGTTAAGATAATTAGTAACTTAGAAGGCACTGATGTAAAATTACCAGACCAGTCAACTGGTCGAGAAAATGCAAGCATCAATTCAATGTCGGGGTTGAATTCGGACAAGAATTGTAACATGAGTGAGTCTGTACCATCCAGCACCACTCATATCTTGGATGAACAGTCTCCTATTCCTGAAGGTAGGTATCTTTTGTTTTTTTTAATTTTTTAAATATTAATTTTTTTTATTGACTCGTTTATTGTTACTTTGTACAGTAAAACATCCATTTGGCGAATGTTGATTTTATGAATATTTAATTTTACGAATCTTGATGACATCATCATCGACCAATTAATGACGTAAAAAAAGTCTGATTGCGTGCGTTTTTTAAAGTGATAAATGTATATTTTTCTTTAAAAATCTAGTTTTTATTTATTTATTAACACATGAACTACAAGCGATGAGTATAATCGCCCACAGGGTGTTGCTGAGGGCGCCAGGGACGAGTATACGCATCAAAATCGGGGGGAACACTGCAGCGTTTATAACTTCTTTGTTATACATTGTAGAACTGCAGACACGATGGCTGGTATTTCGTGGAAGATACACCTTGACGATAACGTACATACTGTATGACGTATGTTGTGTTATGTAGCCGGTAGTACATTTGACCAGCACAAGTGGGGGCGCCCTTTGACCATATACCAATCCATGCAAAAAGCGGACAAGATAACTTGCACTTGGCATAGTCAATAAAACTTTCTATCACAGTGTCGTCGACGAGTATACTCGCCCCCTAATATTTTCCTGCCAATTTATTAGACACATCATTTTGATGATATATGACTAGATAAAATTTCAAAAAAATATGTTTGTACATGTAAACTTGTTTTGGCACACGTGAAAGAACCTTAAAAACGAGGTCTGGCAGTCATTATAGTTCAATCTTTTTTTCTATTTCTGCTACTGTATAATAATCGTTATATTAGTGTAATATAGTAAACCTAACCAGAGCAATGAACTACCAACGCGAGTCGTCAGTTTGGGCGCATATGTTTACAATGATGAATAAACAAGACTTGAAATCGTGAATGCTAGATGTTCGTGAAATGCATGTTAACAGTACAATTCAGCGATCTAAAAACTACAAAGAACATGATAGAATGGTTCATAAAATGTACAGATGTTTAATAAGAATTAAAACAATATTTTGTTAAACTGGTGAATGCCAGCCAGCCAATACAAAATTTAGTTTTTAAATAAGGTAAATTAAGCTAGGCTCTAGCACTGTAGACCGCACTGCTGCACTGTCAGTTTGGCGCTCAGTGGCAGAGGATGGCTAGGCCTAGTTAGTCGAAACTGACACTGGATCTAGTTTACAATTTTTTTTTATTTACGAATACCCCTTAGTACCAAGGGATGTAAAATAGACGTCTTAAAGCACATGTGGGCAAAGTGCGGCCTGCCAGCGATTTTTTTGCGGCCCGCGAAAATTAATTAAAAACCCTATGTGTGCAGCCCGCCAAGCAATATTAGCTTGAAAACACCTTGTATTTTATGGCCCAACACCGATCATATGTAAAAAGTAAAATAAAACGGAGAATAAATTGGTGTAAAAGCAGTTCTTGGAGGTTGGAAGCACACTGGAAACAACAAAGTTTGGTTGCAGCCCTCGGTGTTAAATCAAAAAGTCACTTTGGCCGTCAAACTGATTTTTCTGCCCACTCCTGTCTTACAGTATACTGCAAATTGGTCTGAAAGCAGAATTCCCGCATGCTCACATTTTTGTTGTGCTGTACAATTTGACATGATAATTAATTGTACTTTGAATATTTACTATTGTTTTTATAGTGATATTCATCATCATTATCATCATTGTTTATTACAAATCTTATATAAATTTAAAAAAGAATGTACATAAAAATCCAGGTCAATAACAATTTTAGATATATGAAGGGTAAAACAATAACATTATTAGTTAATATTAGTAAAGATTCTCTAATAATATTATTAGTCATTCTTTCTTTCAATATAAATTGTGATAATAATAATAGGTTTCTATTACTTTATATTCCTTAGATGATGAGCTTAGTTTTGATCTGAATGAATATCTGCAACAAAACCAAATAGAACTTATTGAGAAACCTGTCAATTACAATCCACACAACCGAACAGAACCAGTGTGCTACAGAGGAACCTGTCCACCAGGGAAGACCATCCGAGGCAATGAACCATACATGTGTAAACAGTGCGGTGCAAGGTTTGCTCATGTGAGTGTGTTGATGAAGCATGAAAACACACATATGGAGGATTTGGGAAGGTATAGATGTACTTACTGTGGGAGGGTGTTTGTTCAGAAGGGATCTTTAATAAAACATGAGGAGATACATACAATAAATCAGAAGTTATCTATTTGTAAAGTTTGCTCTGTTTGCTTTGAAGGACAGTCTGATTTGGATGAACACTTCAAATTGTTCCACAGCTCTGAGGTTGGTAGAGCATTCCCTTGTTTTGTTTGTGGTATTGGTTTCAATAAAGTTGGCAATCTAAGATCACACCAAAGGTTGAAGCATCCTGGCAAGATCTCTCAAAAGTGCCGTTTCTGTATGAAGACCTTTAGAAGCAAAGCATTTCTAAATTCACATGAATATCAGCACCTGTCAGACAAACCATTCGCATGTCAATTTTGTAGCTTCAAGTTTCAAACTGGCTCCAAAATATTAAGTCACTTACGACGAATGCACAAGAATGAAGTTGAGTCCACTGCCATGTCAGAAAGAGAATCACTTACCTGCTACTACTGTGGCTACACATTCTCAGTACACACTCAGTTCATCAAGCATGTAAAAGTATGTAATGCTGGTTTACACAAAGATACTGCATCACCAGTGTCATCTGTTGCTAAGAAGCATATTAAATGCAGCGAGTGCACAAATTTATTTTCATCAGAAAAATCCCTTAAGAGTCATATGAGGGTGCAACATGCAGATAAACCATTTAAATGCAGTATCTGTCTGCAGTGCTTTAAGTTCAGCCGTGATCTTAAGAAGCATATTTTGATTCACATGAACCAAGGCCCTTCTGCAGAACTACCACCTGCCGATCAAGATTCAGTGCTGACTTGGAACTATAAAAATGCCAACCATGTGTTTTTTTGTAACACCTGTAACACAAGTTTCCTTGACATAAATTTCTATCAGAAACACCAATGTACAAAAGACCCTTCCAATGCAAAATCGATCCTAGTGTGTCCAGTGTGTCGACGGGGATTCTATGGCAAGTCTCAACACACTAGACATGTAGCATTGTGTAAGAATGTTTTACGAAGTAAATCAAGGGCATATACGAAGAAGCAGCTGTTAGTATACTGTAAGTGCTGCAAGACTGGTTTTCATAATCGCAAAGAATTGTGTGAACATAAACGATTCTGCTCTGGTGCTATGTCCGAGAAGCAAAATACCTTAGGTCCAATTAAATTATGCAAACGCTTACTGTATTGTTATGGATGTGGTATCTGCCAAAAAGCTTTTTCTAAATCGGGTTTATTAAAATCCCATCTGATAAAGCTACATCCAGAAGAACATAATAACAGTAGTAGATGTAAAAATATAAAGCTGAACATGTGCAAAGGTTGTAAGAAATGTTTTCTTTGCCTGAAAGGTCTTTCAAAGCATGTAAGGTCTTGTTCAATTGTCGTGGGTAAAACCTCTGTTGCCAATAATCAATCAGACTCAACTTTACCTAGTAAGTCTTTCAGTTGCAAGATGTGCTCCAAGACTTTTAAAAACATCATATTGTTCAATGAACATAGATTGTCATGCAAATTGAGAAACTGCTCTAGAAAATCTCCTGAAGTGAACAAAGCCACAGTATCAAATACTAACCAAGGTACAAGTATAATGAAGGGTGCTCGGTTTACCAACCAAGCAAAACCAACCAAAGATGCTACTAAATCAGTACCTGTGTGTACTTGCAAAAAGTGTGGAAGGGCATTTATATATCGAAAAGCCTTAGGGAAACATAAGGTAAATTGTCGTCAAATACCTGAGAAGCCAACATCAAGTGTTTCTAATACATGCCCTATGTGCTCAAGAACCTTTTTAAGCCGGAATACTCTAACTGCACACAAGATGGTTTGTATTGCAAGAAAAGGGAGAAAGCTTAAACAAGCCAGAAGGCCGGTTCGTCACAAATGCTCCATGTGCTCAAGGGTCTTCTTAAATCATAACATCCTTGTTGCCCACAAGATGGTATGCGTTGCAAGGAAAAGGAAAACCTTAAAAGAAACCGTAAACAAAGAGGCTCCCGTAACAAAAAAGCAAAAATGCTTCCCTTGTATATGCGGTAAGTCTTTTCGATGCCTTCAAAGTCTAAAGAGGCACAAACACTCCTGCATGCCAGATATTACAAGTGAAACTGCTAATTACTATCCAGGCTCTATCGATTCTCAGTCTAAAAATTCTGATGACATCTCTTGCAAAATATGTGGAAAAACTTTCAAGAGGATACAAGGACTCGCTAAACATGAATTAACATGCATCCCAAACATAGCAGGGGACAGGTATCCTTCAAAAGATTCATTTGAGGTACCTTCAAATAATAAGAAACTAGAAAAAATAAAAACAAGTGATTCTGATATGCTGCCAAATGATCTGTTCATATGTCGTAAGTGTGGCACATCTTTTGAAGATGAAGGCAAGCTTGTTGAACATGATTACGTTTGTTGTCCAGAATTTGAATTTAACGTGTTCGCTCGCAGCAAATGTAGTACAACTTTACCAAAGGAGGTAGATCTTGGAGTACATGAGCAAAGTACCAGCACTACGAATTACCCATGTGACATTTGTGGAAGGACTTTCTCGAACAAGGGTGGATTAGGTAAACATAAAAAAATACACAAAGTTAACAACCTTTTAAGGCCTGTGGTTCTACAAAATACACAGAGAGCTATATCCAGCAAACGTTTTAAGTGCAAGACATGTGGAAATTCTTTTAGCTCCCAGAGTGCTTTAAGGAAGCACAGAAGACTAAATCGCTGCAAGATTTACCACAATTGTACAGTTTGTGGCGTGAACTTCAAATCTGTCCATGCCTTCGAACAACATTCTGTGGAGTGCAAAGAAACTCGGCTATATTTGTGCAACATTTGTGGACGAGGATTCACGGTTGTTGGTTTTCTAAAACGTCATATGCTCATACTCCACGACAAGTCTTTGAACACCAGCTCAACGAGTCATGAAAGCAATAAGCAACGGAAACCTAATGAGCAACCAACAGAGCTCGAGAAGCGTAGTGAGCTCAACAAAGCAGGTTCAATATTAAGAATACCAAACATTTCCTCAAGAGCAACAGGATCCTATGAACATCAAAGCCCAAACAATGACAGCTATAAATGTGGCATTTGTTTGAAGAAATTTCCGACATTGGAGGCGTTCGCTGACCATGAAGAGGCTGAACACTATAAAAAAAATGAGTGTTATCTTTGTTTAGAAAGTTTCAAAACTGAACGGGAACTTATACTACATCGCAAGTATCACACCGATGTTTATCCACATAAATGTAAAATGTGTTCCATGAGATACAAGTTCTCTGCTCACTTAAGACGTCATTTTCAGAAGAAACATAAATAACATAACACAACAGGAAAAGGCTATCGATTGCTTAAACAAAAAAAACAGATCATTTATTGATTTATCAACATTTGTGACCATATAAGAACATGATGATGTCATTTCAGACCTATAGAGTTAATCACTGGTATTGTTTATATAAAAGTGATAGTGTAGACTGAGTTTTACTCAGTTAATATGTTATATTCACACACTTATATAAAGTAATGGGGAAAATTGATGATTATTATGTTTCAATATTTCTGATAATGAAACACACAATTGTATTTACTGTAAACAAACAAGCATTTCAGCAAAACACAAATGCACACCTTTTTACAGCTTTACTACATCGGGGTGTATACAAATGCATGGGAAAATTTGTAAGCTTGCACTTTCAATTGAAGTTACAGTTTTGGCAAAATTTCATTCATTGATGAAGTTAAACACCATCTTTTATATTTGATGTTGCATGCCTGCTGTTGCCTTTTATATCATTTCTTAAGATTGCCTGTGCATGTGAAGTGTTCAGTTTCTGGTGTTTATGTTATTCTGTATTCATGTGATAATAATACCTTAACCTAGGCACTGATTTATAGGTAATGGATTTAATATTTTAACTTGACTCTTTGGATGAAAATGTGCTTACCTTGAGTAATACCCAAGAACACCACTTTTTAGTTTTTATATTTTTTTTTTGTCTTTTTATAACTTCTTTCGACAAGGTATGCTACTGTAAATACTTTCCTATTTATATCCGTAGTACTGCAGCAGATGATATGTAGTAGCCGTGACATTTTATTTTTGTATTGCTCCTGCTATTCTAACATGTGTTGTATAGTATGTATTTTTGTAATGCCTTAGTATTCTACAGTAACATTCAAGAAAAAGTACCAGTAGTACTGCAGCAGTACTGTATAATATGAGTGTAGCCTGAATAAAGTAGGTGTGAAATGTTTTATTTTTGTATTGTTATTTGAACATGTTTTTTGTGTATAATATGTATTTTTGTAATGCCGTTGATGTGATGCGACGATTTACTTTGTCACTGCCTGAACTAAGCTGTTGAAGTTTAAATAAGTGTTATTATAATTAGCGCCCTCGATATGTTTTTTTTAAAACTTATTATGTCGTAGACTTTTAAAAGTCCTTGATAATATTAGTACTAGGAAAAGTTGAATAAACTACTGCAGTAACGGTCTATATACTCATATTCAGGTATTGTTATTGTGGTGAAAAAGGAGGCGATCATGCATGCATTAATTGGTGATACATTTGCGCCGCTAGAGGAGGACAGGTGCTAAAATAATCAATTTGTTGGTACATTAGTAACTGAAGAGTTCTATTTTTATGAAGTAAAGATTTTGTTTGAGCTAGGTATTGGGCGGCCGTAATGCTTAAGCCATCCCCCTATTTCCATGCATTGTTTACTAGTTTTACCAATCCAGTATTCTCATGTTTAGTAGGCCTATTTCGATAATGACCATAAAAATTGCATTGTGATATAGAGGTGATGGTCAGTCACGAGAGTGACGATTATGAGTATAAAAGAAAGATTATGATTAGGATGATTATAATTCTTGCACTTTCATTTCACCTCGCTATCATCACGATTTCGTTTTCAACACATCTGTCAATTAAGCCTATATCTCCAACCTGCACCCCATACCTAACATAATGTCTTAAACAAAATAACTGTGTCCACTCGAATTTCGCATTGGCTTCTTTTTTTAATTATTAAAAAATGCAGTTCAAATATTAGTTGTGTAGTTTGTTGATTATTAATTTTTGTCATAATATTGTTTTCAACTTAAGATT
Source organism: Anneissia japonica (assembly GCF_011630105.1). NCBI lineage: Eukaryota > Metazoa > Echinodermata > Crinoidea > Comatulida > Comatulidae > Anneissia > Anneissia japonica. The sequence goes on from NW_022691745.1 coordinate 453,209, forward strand.
AGAAAAGTAATCCTATAAACATATCTTTTGCTCTCGTACACTCAGTCTTTCAGTCGAATGTCCTACTTGATCCTGCCACCATTGAGGTGGTTATTTTACGAGCTGACGACTTTGGTACCGTACTCGCGCGAATAAGCGCCCCGTTTGAATAAGGGCCCCCCCCCCCCCCTTTTCATAAGATTTTCTTCTTAGCAAGTCAATAATCCAATCAATCCTGGGATTGTGGTTGTTGGCATGATTTGAGCTGTAGAGTGAAAACACATTCTTCTTCGGTCAATATCAAAATGAGGATATTTCTCATGGACAGATGAGAGCTCCGATCCCTGGACAGACAGTATATTTCCAACTTTACTCTTTTTACATATTTGTCTATGCCTAGTCCTACTCCTCTTTCTTTTTCCGACCTTAAGCACATTCTCATCTGAGTTTGCAAGAAAAAATACAATGATCCTACAAGCTAACCACTACCCACCACCACTAATTTCAGCTGCTATTTTGCTGGTATGTAAATATTCACGCATTCTTGTCATGAGCAATGTTCTCTGGACGATTATCTTTTCTAACCACCTTCCGTAATGTCCTTATATAATCTTTTCATTCAAAAAGTGCCTCTTGAATTTAATAATTTCCCATAAGAACCACCTTGATTTTCATCTATTTCCATAAAGCCCCCTCAATTTCCACTCTGTTTTCATTAGCGCCCCGTTTAAATAAGCACCCCGTTTGAATAACCGCCCCTCAGAAAGTGCAAACAAAATATTTTAAGCGCCCCGGAGCTTATTCTTGCGAGTACGGTATGTTCAGACACATAAACTTACGCTAGCATCCGTAACGTTAATCGCACAGTGTGAACTCGCTAGATAGCCTTGTCCCCAATCCCAACGGTAGAGGATATTTCTGATGTTATCTCCCTTTTTGGGGGGGATTTCGACGCCGGGATCATAGTGAAACCAATGAACATTATTCATTGTATAGTCTATTTTATTTTATTTTTATTTATTTCCTCTTTACCCTTGGTGACCTGATCAGTGCATAAAACAATTGTTATTCTCCAGGTCCCATCAACACATACAATAAAAACCAATGACAACTATAATATATATCTGTTGGCGTTCATCCTCATAAATGGAAGGGTTAGTTGTAAAGCAGTAAATGTAAATGAGATCAAGAAATCATGTTCGAGGCACCACCGTTTCAAAACAGCACCCCACATCCTTACCTAAACTATTTCTGAACTCTTTGAAACTTACTGCAAGTTATAAGAGACGTGTTGTTATTTTCACAGTCATCGATTTTGTAATTGTAACTAAGGATGTATCTTGTGATATCCAAAGGACATGAGACATCCGTGTAACATTCATCATGTTTTGAACAGCACCTGTGTACGTATACAAAATAAAATTCAACTATTGTTAAAACCACGAATATTATATACAGTGTAACGGTATAAATAACCTGTGTTTTACCATACAAGGCAAGAGAATATTTAAAGGCAGTCTAACCTGCAAGCAACTAGAAATAGAATGAACTGATGTAAAACAAAATTCAAAGGGCTTTGATAACAACTTTCAAAAATAGATTAAGTTGAAAGTTGTCCAGTTCGATTACTTTCTTGACTTAATCACATTTGGACGGTGAAAATGTTTTATTAATACTTAAGTTTAGGTTTGTTTTTTTTTTTTTTTTTTTTTTTTTTTTTTTTTTTTTTGTTTTTTTTTTTTTTTCTTTTTGACGTATTTATTAACATTTTACAAGCGGTTTTTTGTTTTTGTTTTTTTTTTTTAATCAGCCAAACGGTTTGGTTTCCAAATCGGAGTTTTCAATTGAGCATTTCGTTTGTGTCCTTGAAAAAAAAAATCTACATTGCGTTGCCACCCAGTAGAGAAAAGGGTACTTGATGTGGTTGTACTGATCACAGCAGCAAAACCCAAGTATGTAGAATCAATGACCAGGGAAAGAAGCGCTTTGTACATTATCTACAAGAAAATGTGCTATATAAATAAACGAATAAATAAACAAATATAAAATAAATAAATATTCATTTTGTACGTTGCTAATTTTAGAGGCGTTAAGGAATACGTGCTCATCCACATCCAGATTCACATTATCCCTCAAGTAGGTCCTACCACGTCGTCCTAACTATTTGTAGAATAATAATAGAATAACAAAGATATTCTACTCTGTTATTCCAAGTCCCTTGTGGTTTTACTGACTGAATGCTACGTAAGTATGCAGGACCTATGCTGCCTAGAGAAACCAGCCAATTATGATCCGTTTTAAACTGTTCGGAGACGCTTTGGAGAACGGATTGTCCGAATGCCCATGTGCAGTCCCACTGCATCCTCGTGCAGTCCCACTGCATCCTCTCCCCCTCCCGTGCACTGGTTTTACAACTGCTAAGACCCTATTGATATGATAGAAATATTGTATTGTAATAGCCGTTGGTGCCGCCATTTGTGGCTATGGTTTTGCCATGCCTGGCCCGGGTTAATATCATACAAGTTGCTGGATTTTACTCCATCCTAATCCTAGAGACTTGGAGGGCAACGTTCAGCTCATTTCTATTATACAATGGGAATTTTCCATTGGGTGCGAATAAAGAAAAAACCATAAATTCACAATTTGGTTAATACATGCGTAGGCGTACATTCCGCCTAAGAAAACCAAGCCAAACAAAAGTTTATGTTGAATAGAACATATTTATTAAAATATAGGGCTACCTGGTATTTGTCAAAACCTAAGTTACTCGCGTCAGAGATCCTCTTGTTGGCGCCAACAAGATATTCAATGATCAGGGGCGGACTGGGACCCCAATAGTCGCCGTCACCGGTCCAGTATAACAAAACAGAGGTGCTGGGATCTCGGGAAGCGCTCGTGTTTCGACACTATGTGGTATATATGGGCGCAGTATAATAATTTTGTTTAGTGATAACTAGGCCTATCTCAATTACTATTTTCCTTCCCTAAAAAAGTGCCATAGCCCAAAGGCGCATCGGTCCTCAACCGAATGAAAGATGCTAATTAAATTAAATCCGCCAATGTTAGTGATGACGCAGGTCCTATTGAATTCATATTTATTGATGGTGGAAACTGCAAAGAAGTTGTATTGGTATGTTATTGGTCATCAGTTTACCTGTCTGAATCATCCATTATCCTTCCGGCACCTCCAAGACCGCACCAACAACCGTAGTCATGGTAATCATCAAACACAGAGTAGCGACTAAGTTCGGTCGTACATGCAATCATCTTTGCAAGATTGTAAAACGCTCGTCTGTGTACTAAGTTAAAATGCAACCCTATAATAATAACAATATTATTATTATTATTATTATTATTATTATTATTATTATTATTATTATTATATTAATAATAATAACAATAATATTAATAATTATTATTGTAATGATGATGATAATGATGACGATGATGATGATGATGGTGATGATAATAATAATAATAATAATAATAATAATAATAATAAAATAACTATGATAATAGTGTCGATTTCAATAAGGATAGTGATAACTATAATGACGAAGATAATAATGATTACGATATGATAATGATTATAATGGTGATGATAGTAGGTGCAGTTTCTTCGTTCTGAAGCCTTACTTTCACTGTTGACATAGTAAATTGTAATGGTCACTAGCAGTAGAAGTAACAGTCCAATGGCCAAGCAATGTCGAGCATATTGTTTCTGGCCATGTTCCATTGCACTGCTAGCATACCTTAGCTTCACCCATGCCTTAATGCTATTGAAGAAAAACAAGATCAATTATGTTTCTCGTGTCAGACATTGTGATTGAGAACTCTGGTATAAAATAATGTGACGGATGCCTAGACCGACTTTTGTATTTAATAAATCGCACCATAATCAAATTTAAGTTCACTCTACAGCCGTCTTTTTATTTAGAATACATTTTTTCTGAATAATATATTCAGTGGCAAATCCAGTACAGTAATTGGAAATAGAGAAGGCCCTTGACAAATTAATTTTCAGGTGGATGGTCCAGACTATATATCTCAGACCAACCATTGTTGGGGCTGATGTATGACATTTTATGCCTACGGTATATTCAGATGACCAGAAATTACACCTTGACTTGATTTTTTTATTTATTTTAATTTTTTTCATTTAGTGGCACGGTGGGGGAAATCTGCTTATGACACTGCCAATCTCAGATAAAATAGTATAATTCATACTCCAAGTATCGAAATGCACGCCATCGTGTCGGAATTCGATATGTCGACATAAATTATGTCATCGTCAGGAATGATCCTGATGATGACTATGATGATAATGAACTATTAAATCCCGACACGATGGCGTGTATTTCGATACTGCCTATGCCACTCAAACTGAGGAAACGTGTTTTCAATATCTACAATACGTTATACTGCAAATTATCAATAATTTGTATAATGTTATAAGCATTTTACAATGAAGCCTAACACCGAATTTGGGTACAATATACTCACCTGTGTTAGGCGCAAGTTGTATAGTCGATGTATTTCGTGATCGCTTGTACGTACGTGAAACAAATATTCTGTGTAAGAACAAAAAGAGAGCAACAAATTATGCATGTATTTTTAACGGGTTTTCATAATGTAATAATTGATTGATTTTGTATGAATGCGTTAGGTTTACCACAATTGACCAATAAAATTTGATGACGTGAACGTTTTATTATTTTTGAACAATGATCTGTAAGTATCGTTTCGGTTTATCCTAAATATGAATAGGATTATGCCCGTCGGTCTGTCTTACTGTCCTTGTCATGCAGTTATTATTATTATCATCATCATTTTTATTATCATTAAAGAACTCCATAGATATTTAAAATATGTTTGGTGCGTAGTACCGTAAAGAAACAGATAAATAAAAATATACCAGTGCTTAAATAGGAACATAAGATGTCATAATCGTATAGCATAGCCCATATCTAACCCCAGGCACTTTCTCTATACAACTTACGTATTACACAGTGGAATAGCTTAACCAAGTGTAAGTCAGTTGTATGAAAGTGCCTGGTTTGCAATTTTACCATTATAAGTATCAAAGGTCCAATGGTATGACGGTTCAAATCCCGCTAGAATTTTTTTTTCCCTCCAAATAGAAACTTCTTGTTAAAGGGCTATGCTTGATACGATTATAACATCTTAGATCCTTATTCTAGCACTCTTATTATTATTATTATTATTATTATTATTATTATTATTATTATTATTATTATTATTATTATTTATCTATTTCATTATGTTGTGGCTACAGTGCCACGCAGGAAAATGTATGTATATGTAATATATAGTATTATCCATACTTTTACAGTCATATTTTTCATGGTCAACAAGCGCAACTTCATTATTATTCCAAAATAGACTCAACATTGTGAATACCTGCCAATTTTCGTGCATCTTTGCATACTTCGATGCATTACCTTTGTTCACAATCATAATAAATATTTTCATTCTTGGTGCATGCTCCCGTATCAATAGTTAGTTTAATAATTTCACAGAGACGATAAATAAAGAAAGGATAATTGAAATTTCAGACTATTATATTTATTGTTAAGATATCGACATGCTTCGAGTGAAGCTGTATCTCAGTGAGGTTAAGGTACTTGCAAATCCCAGGGTTCCTTTTATTAAATAATGTAAGCGTGTGCTGGGAACGTAAAACAGTCTGGTTGTGCGGGAGAAGCGGCAAACCGCAACAGCTTAGCACAGTCTAACCCAAAAATGCCAAAGGAAAAGAGATGGGTAATCCGGCCTGTGAATCCAGAGCTTCATGTTTCGGCTTTATCTATACCTATTACCATGAGATACAGTATTTATTAGGAAACGTTTGCTTTGTTAATGACACTATTTGCTTTGCTTTGTAATAAGAATACATTTGTGTACATGTCTTTTTCAATTCGAATTTGATGTTTTATAAATTTATCTTTCAGTTCTTTGTTTAGTGTGTGATTTAATGAAAAAGTGCTGTAAATCCTGCTTAATGTCACTTGGCTTGCCACCAGTGACGCAACGCCCATGAGCTCTCGGTATGCGCAGCCCGGGCACCCAATCCAAAAGAGCTCTGTGGGACCCTGAAGCCACTGCTACTACACATTTACTAGAGAATGTTGAATAATGGCGTAAATCCTGTGTGCTTTCTGGTGCAAACGTCGAATTCCCAGCCCATACCCAGAACTTTACTACATTGCTATCAGATCTTTGAAAACTTCTAAGGAAGCCAAAAAAAATTCATGAAGCTTACAGACAAGGAAATCCTTCTGTTTGGAAAATGTACTCTTCCCTTCTCTCTCTCTCTATTTTTAATTTTTTTTTTTTTTTTTTTACCTTTTTGTCTTTGTTATGTGTTTGGCGCCCCATAGGTTTACCATTTGGGAGTGCGGGGTATATAAATGTGGACCAACTGGGCTCAGGGGGTAGAGCAGGCCCGTAGCCAGGTTCTTCTAAGGGGGTGGGGGGTTTCTGGGCGTGAGGTCCACGGTCGAAGCCCCGGTGGTGTCGGCGAAATTCCCAAAGCAAGTGGATTTTTGTTCTTTATGGGTTTAAATAAAGCTATAAAAGCAGATATGTTTGAAAACTTCTGTGTCTGGGTGGGTCTGCAGTGCATTAGTTAGGTTGGAGCACTTATTTGGGAAATTTGAAGAGGGGGGGGGGGTTCGCCAAAAAAGAGAGGGGTTTACTAGGAAAATGTACTCTTCCCTTCTCTCTCTCTATTTTTAATTTTTTTTTTATTTTTTTTAAAACTTTTTGTCTTTGTTATGTGTTTGGCGCCCCATAGGTTTACCATTTGGGAGTGCGGGGTATATAAATGTGGACCAACTGGGCTCAGGGGGTAGAGCAGGCCCGTAGCCAGGTTCTTCTAAGGGGGTGGGGGGTTTCTGGGCGTGAGGTCCACGGTCGAAGCCCCGGTGGTGTCGGCGAAATTCCCAAAGCAAGTGGATTTTTGTTCTTTATGGGTTTAAATAAAGCTATAAAAGCAGATATGTTTGAAAACTTCTGTGTCTGGGTGGGTCTGCAGTGCATTAGTTGGGTTGGAGGACTTATTTGGAAAAAGGGGGGTTCGCCAAAAAAGAGGGGGTTTGCTAGAAAAAGGGGGTTCTCCCGAACCATAAAACCCCACTGGATACGGGCCTGTAGAGCCGCTTGTTGGATTGCACCTTACTTATGGCAACTTCTTCAATGCCTGACTACTGGTTTAACGATGTATTGATGGTTAATGAGATTTAATATTCCTTTTTAATCTTCATTACAGAAAATAACACATTTTATATTCATGTTTTTTTTCTATGTGAAAGTAACGATGCACGTTAATGGTGAAATGTAAGTAAATGGCATAGTGCAAATGTACCGGTAAAAACGCACGAATACTAAATTCAAGTTGATTCAGTGGTTAAATAGCAGAATAGTCGCACAAAAGGCCCTTTATAATAGCATTGGCTATAATGCAGTCTTTCTTTCGTTTTATTCCTTCGGGAGAGGAAATCTTCCCTCACAAAATCACATCCCCTTCGCCTATTACTTATATGCAGGGCCCCCAACACTTCCTCCGTCGTGCCACTACTTGTTACTGATTTGTTATTCTTAATATCTTGCAATTTAACTCTATTTTATTTATATTTTGATTTTCTATTTTACATATAAAATATCCAAATCCAGCTATGTGTTGCGAGGATATATTGAATAAAAATACCTTGACATATAATATAAAATCGTTTGATGTTAACAATAAAGTAAATACTGTATCTTATTCTTGTTTCTGTCGTTTATGTTGGGGACCTCTACGGAAACAAGCCACAGCATTCTATCCTCTGCATTCCTTTCTCATTTTTTTTTATTCTTCACTGAATTTTGTTCTTGCCGTTTTTATTATTGTATTTGTGATGTGGAGTGCAATTAATTATAACAAACAAACGACCCTTTCATAATTATTTCTAAACGAAAAATACGTAATGAGTAATTAAATTACTCAGATGATATTAAATTAGGTAAAACCATAAAGTTTCTGTGGGAAAAATTAATAGTATAATAAATAAACAAAGAATAATTGAAATTTCAGACTATTATTATTAATTTATTGTTAAGATATCGACATGCTTCGAGTGAAGCTGTATCTCAGTGAGGTGATTTGTTGAAAAATTGCTGTAAATCCTGCTTTTTGTAAAACCATAAAGTTTCCTTGGGAAAAATTAATAGGCCTACGCAATAAAAATGAAGGTTGAATGAAGATAGCCAGCAGTTAAAAATAATATGCCATTGACACTACAACCTCTAGATTAGCTAGATTGAGACACAGAAATGGGATTTGACATTTTCAACATTATATGTGTGTTGAACAGACTAATACAAGTAAAAAGAACAATGATGTAAAAATCGTATCGGACAACGAGAGCTACCACAGTGCTACCTAGCATTAGTGATTATATATATATATACTGTCTCTTATACACATCTAGATGTGTATAAGAGACAGCGGTAAATGTAACGTGTATTTCAGGTATAATAGGCCTGGTTGTCTGCTGTTGTAAACTTCCGTTACTTTATGTTTTTTAGTGAATACATAGACATATTAATAATTGTTTACCCCGGAAGACAGTGTTGCAAATTTGTGCCCCATAAGCTCTGATTATCCAGACCACGAAATACTAAAATTCACCGCGGGAACTAAAATTCGTGCTACACCGGCCCCTAAAAGCGTGGCTTCGCATGTGCTTTTCCGTCTAAAGCTAGATTTACACTAGACATGATAACGACACAACAACGATCATCGTGTAGTTTGTATTCTTCAACACTGCGCGGATCTGCATTGTGTCGTTGTCGTGTCTATTGTAAATGTAGCTTTACAA
>NW_022691745.1:462685-467264 GCF_011630105.1 Anneissia japonica
TCTTATTATTATTATTATTATTATTATTATTATTATTATTATTATTATTATTATTATTATTATTATTATTATTTTATTTTATTTTATTTTATTTTATTTTATATTTATATATTTTTTGGCTCTTGATTTCTTGTGTTACTAGACAATAGCCCATTGTACTTACAATCACTCTCTGTTTGTTACATTTATTTCTCTTAAGAAGAGTATTTTTACCAATACTGATACAATACTTACAATTCCGGTTGTTAAATGTGTTCTGAAAATACGTTGGATTACGCTTATCAGTTTTGCTATATTCGTTCTTTACTTTACTTTACTTATTTACTTTTATTATATTTATTTATTTATTTTTTTTTTGCTGTTGATTTGTTGCGTTATTCTAGACAACCATGGTGCTCATATGATCTATTTTTTAGGCTTCCAACTCTCAAGTTACAATTGCTTTGTTGATTAGTTAAAACGCATTATTCACAATGCAAATATTAATAAATATCGCGGTGTCCTCGAACCACTGATCCTTTACATAGAATGTTTCCATCAAAGCAAACATAATATAGTTAGCTAGTGAGAAATATCTTGGATTTAACTTTATAGTACGTTCAACCATTATACAAAGCGATTCCATTCTTCTTGAATAAATAGTTTTTATAATTCTTGGATCATAGATATGTAATTTGCGTCACTAGATAATTGGAGCTTATTATGTTTAATAATGGTTAAGATACACGCTTTCCAACAGTCAATCCAATAGTCATGGATTCTAATCCAATGGAAACTAGAGTTTTTGTCAATAATTATCTTCATAATGTGATTTAGGTTATAAAGCGATATTCTGCACAATGAACTAAACGCGTAAAAGCTTATTTGAACCTCCTACGGTACTGTCTCTTATACACATCTAGATGTGTATAAGAGACAGTATATATATATATTGATACAAATAAACTCCCCCTCGTATACACGCCAACTCTAGAGCCTCGTTTGGAATAAACGCCTCCGTCGAATAGACGCCCGGGGCGTTAGTTTTGTCCTTGAATAATTTTGTCCTTAAATAACCGTAGACAAAACTAATGGAAGCAACATCATTCTCAACACATTCTATTAGTATTTTACTCCAGTAGAATTACATTACATTTTTTTTTTCTAACTTCGTTTGGACCAATAAGTCTTTGTGATCACGACACAAAGACTTGATGTAACACATCTTCACGATAATGGACCTTTCCGCTAAGCCCCGCCCCTTGGATGTTGTTGCTAAGGTCCCACAAGGCGACAGTGTTAAAACAGGCGAACACGTGCGTTTGTGGGACAACACGTGTGTTTGTGAGACGCGCGCGTATTCCTAGCGCTGTTCTGATTAGTCAGTTGTTAAGTTTGATTGACACTCCGGAAAGGTCTAGTATGTGTTGTGGTTACGAATTTTACAGTGAAATCAAGGCGCGTTTATTTGAGTACATACGTATCCCTTTTACACAAAAAAAATAAAAAATAAACGCTTGCTCAAAAAACCCTTCTCCACAATATACTATAAATCAATACCGGTAAGGAAAGACTAATAATTTGTTCAAAATTATAGCTAGAGATGTATGTCCCGATACAAAGTCGAGGGACATAGTACAGCCTTCAAATCAACAAGGGCTATAATTAGAACTATGACCCGTTTAAAATCCCATGAAATTTTCTTTCATATACCACTACATATTTTGTTGACCGGCCAGGAGGGCATGGCTGGAACTATTGCCCGGTTTTTAACTAATCAAATGCCTGTAATCTATGTAATCGGTATATAATATTGTATATGATTTATGTTAGAAATTATGGCAATCGCATTATAGGAGCTTTCGTTCAGCTATTGTATTTTCTCAATGCAAAAGAAAAAACAAATAGTGAAAGTGACTATAAATGTTTCACATTTTAGTTTTACTAAATTTATAACTGTTTAAAAAATTCACCTTTTTTTCGAGAATATTAATCGACACAGATTAAAATTTAAGTGAGCGATGTAGGCACCCTTTTTAAAATTTTTAATTTAATGAGGATATAAAATTGATATATTTTTTGGTTGGACCACTTTCAATGGATTTTGAGGGACATCAGCCCCCTTCCCCGTCGGAGATCTTTGATCTTGGCGGCTTCCCTGTTTCCAATACCGATCATTTACTTACAATTCTGGTTGTGCAATGCGTTGGAACACATGTAGAATATGAGTTTTGTTAGTTTACCTTTTTCTCTTTCTCTTTTTCTGTTGATTTCTTGTGTTACTAGACAGTAAATTAGTGTAGGCGTACTTACAGTCACTGTTCAGAAGAGTATTTCCAATGCTGATCATTTACTTATAATTCTGTTTGTTCAATAAGTACTGAAAATACAACCGATATAACCTATTAGTTTTGTTTGTTTTTCCTTAGTTGTGTTACTAACATTAACTTATTGTACTTACAATTCTATGAGTTTCGTTTATTTCTATTTGTTCATTTCTTTTATTATTATTATTATTATTATTATTATTATTATTATTATTATTATTATTTTATTTTATTTTATTTTATATTTATTTATTTTTTGGCTCTTGATTTCTTGTGTTACTAGACAATAGCCCATTGTACTTACAATCACTCTCTGTTTGTTACATTTATTTCTCTTAAGAAGAGTATTTTTACCAATACTGATACAATACTTACAATTCCGGTTGTTAAATGTGTTCTGAAAATACGTTGGATTACGCTTATCAGTTTTGCTATATTCGTTCTTTACTTTACTTTACTTATTTACTTTTATTATATTTATTTATTTATTTTTTTTTTGCTGTTGATTTGTTGCGTTATTCTAGACAACCATGGTGCTCATATGATCTATTTTTTAGGCTTCCAACTCTCAAGTTACAATTGCTTTGTTGATTAGTTAAAACGCATTATTCACAATGCAAATATTAATAAATATCGCGGTGTCCTCGAACCACTGATCCTTTACATAGAATGTTTCCATCAAAGCAAACATAATATAGTTAGCTAGTGAGAAATATCTTGGATTTAACTTTATAGTACGTTCAACCATTATACAAAGCGATTCCATTCTTCTTGAATAAATAGTTTTTATAATTCTTGGATCATAGATATGTAATTTGCGTCACTAGATAATTGGAGCTTATTATGTTTAATAATGGTTAAGATACACGCTTTCCAACAGTCAATCCAATAGTCATGGATTCTAATCCAATGGAAACTAGAGTTTTTGTCAATAATTATCTTCATAATGTGATTTAGGTTATAAAGCGATATTCTGCACAATGAACTAAACGCGTAAAAGCTTATTTGAACCTCCTACGGTACGCGCATTTTTGGCAAGCATTGAAATACAAGGAAGGTTTCCGTAACACAGCCAATACTTAGTTGGTAACTATTGGCCATCCGTCTGCGCCGACAAATTCATCTCAGTTCTGTGAGAGTGATTGACGACACAAACCCGTCTGCTGATTGTCGCTGACATTCTGAATAGATCGTCATTGGAAACGATCCATCGCGCACGCCTCGTAAAGCATTGTGTTAATTCTAAATGGAATCGAAGTGTTCGCCGTTACCGGTTGTCTACAATCGTGAACATGTACCGGTATACTCGTCCACAGTACCCACGACCATGTCGTGGGCTTATATAAGCGTACTACCATATTGTATACCAGTATCTAGAATGCGTGCAACCATATAGTATACCGGTACCTGTCCTAAATATTATGAGCTACCATGTCGTACACACATTAATACGCGTGACTATGTCGATTTCGGTACATAGAAACCACAAGTGGGGTGGCCATTTCGCACTGTCCTACGAACGGCCATGTACTATTGCAGTACAGTTACGTGCAATATATAGGGGCCTATACTAAACACTACGTAGGCCCTTACAGGCACTTCATGAGCATTGAACTAAACTCTTTAACATATTACGCATCCCCTTTCATTTTTAAACCATTTATTTTGTATTTTTTACTTTATTAAAAGTCTAATCATTATTATTAGTCCAATTATTACTACTATCATATCATCATGGCTTCACTTTGCTTGCTGTATACATAATCGATAATATTCTTTTGTTTGCAACATTCCATTTATTTTCTGCATAATGACTTACTTAAATCGATCAGAAGTAAAGTGTGAATTTTATCTGTCAATTAATCTGTTTACTTGAGTATCACATATTATTACTGGTAATGCTATTCCTAAGAAATGACGTTTTAGGGTTAGAGGCACCACAGAGCCCGTTTCTTCGAGGCATCAAATTGATCACTTTTAAAACTAACCTTGTTTCTGTTTCACGCAATACAGTATCACTTTAATTTTTTGAAAAATAATGCAGTGAAAGGAACAAACTGAACTACTAGCTAACATACTGTAGTAGAGGAATTCCCTCTCCTTTCAAACTTATTTTTACATGCCTATATATTTGCGTGTAGTTTGCAGTTGGTTCGATCTGTTTAAACACGTTTGTCTGTAGATCTACCAACAGCACTCTCTACATAAAACGGTATTGATGTTATATCAAATTTCCGTTCGTTTTTTTTTTTTTTTTTTTTTTTTTTTTTTTT
>NW_022691745.1:468149-470934 GCF_011630105.1 Anneissia japonica
TAATAATAATAATAATAATAATAATAATAATAATAAAAATAATGATAATATATACATATATATATGTATATATATATATATATATATATGTATATATATATATATATTGCCTGACCTTTATGGTCGCTTAGAAATAAATACCGAAAAATAGTGGCTGTCGCTGCACGTGAGGTATGAATGAGATTAAATACCGGGATTTTGTTAAGTTTGGTTTCTATTTAATCAGGGAGCCTTCCCGATTGCGTCAGAGACTGCTACGCAGTACTATGTTTGCACTGAAAACACTGTATAGCGACAGTGTAGTAATTGTATGGAAACCAAGCTTACATAGTTGCAGGGGTGGTCGCTTATTACAAGAGGTGATCGCATGCAGGCCGACATTCTATCATACTTTAAACATTTTATGCTCATTAATTTCTTTTAATTTTAAGCAACACCAATTAAACTACATCCAATTCTGACCATGTCTTTGTCTACCACTCTGCTCTCCAATTACCCAGCATCAATGTATGCACTTTACATTTAGTTAGCGTGAATATAGTTGTGCTTGGGGCAATCTTGCGATGTTTGCGTACTTATTTTTGTATCAGAAAATAGAAGGGGCCGATATAGGTCAATGAGCGAGAAAAGAATAAATGTCTCGCAAAGAATTTTTGTTTGAATTTATGCTGCTTTTAAAAATTTCTTTCGAGTTAATACGGTTGAGTTAATCAGCTAAGGATTAATCAGCCTTTATTTGATTTTCTCAGGTACGTACTAGCTTAACTTTGAACCCATAACTGTGGAATTTTGAGTTTTGGTCTACAGAACGGCAATGCAGTAGTAGCCCCTAGACATGGGTGTTTTACAACAATTGAGCTTGTTGATTTGGAAAGATGTTAAATTGAGAATTCGAGCACCTGTAAGTTCTATTTTTGTTTATTTCTTGAACAAAATGATAAAAAATAAGATTAAATTATTACATTTTAATATGTAGAAATATAAACCAACTATCCTTAATGTTCAATCTGCTGTAGTTAATTTATATAATACTGCACTCTTTTGTTCCCATTCGATTATTTTTATGCCTATATTATTATCATCACCATCATTATTATCATTATTTGTATTATCATTATGTTACTAAAACCTACCTTAAGGGGAACTTAGACAATGGAGAAATTAGAGAACAATTAGAAAAACGATGTTAAGGGGCGGAAAATAACGTAATGTTAAGGGGAAAATAACACAAAAGATATTCCCCTTAAGCCCGACTTAGCGCAAATATTAGTATCATTCATATAATTATCGCTATTAATATTCTCATATTATTATTATAAAGATATAAAATCATGATCTTTTTGTGTGGCTTAAAAAGTGGAGTTAGTTTAGACGGACAAAAATACATATCTTTGCCGGTGCTTAATTGATATTGTTATTATCAATAATGATTAATATACCGACTTTTAGCAATCTGTAGATGCATTTTTTGAAATTACTGTGGATATTTTGTTTCAGGTTCTGACATTGCTGTCGATTGCATGGCCTATCGCAGTCTTTACAGCAGTTGCAATTATCAGGAATGATTTTCCTCCTGAACAGCATACTAATTGTAAGTTATATTTAATATTTATTATTAATAGATTAAAATATTAGTAGTAATGATTATAATAATAATAATAATAATATTTTTTTAATTTTAATTTAATTTTTAACCATTCTTTATTCAGCAAGAAAAATAATAAATGGACAAAACAATTGACGAAACATTTCTGACTAAACTCTGTCAACTAAACTAAAAATAACATTTGATGTTTAATTTCAACAAGAGAGAGAGTATAAATCTGAGCTTTAAAATTCTAGAAGAGGATTGGGGGTGGGGGTGCGATAGCAGATATACAAGTTCACGTATCTAGTATTTTGTTTTTACAATTATTTATGGTTACATGAGTAGGAATATATTATGTTAATTTCTGTTTTATTTTTTCTTCAGCTTTGAATTATTCAAAATCACAAATGGAAGTAACATATGATGCCGATTATAGAAAAGATAAATTTATTTTAAAAAACCTCATGTTCATAATACCAAAAATACGATGAAATATCGAAAGTTTTTTCACAAAATCACCAATTAGAGTTAATAGTTAGAACTACATTTAAAATGCCTAAAATAATATGTCTGAAATAATGGAAGAAAGTAATCCTAGATTCCCACACTACATCTTCAAAGTTTTTGGACACTACCTCATAAAAAAAATCACTTGCCAAACTTTAGGCAACTTGATCTTTGTCCAATCCGCATTCACGTTTCACGCCTTGTCGTCATAGATACTTGAAATATTATCCGTATGAAAGAGAATCCATTACAAAAGCTTTCGTGATTTTGAATTCAATTTTGAATGTGATAACAATACATATATGACTTAGCAATTTTTTTTTTACACAGTTATGAATGGATGACCTTGTTTTGAGATAGGTCAGGTAAACATTAGAGATTAACATGTTTTGCCAACTACACCGTGTTTTGAGCTAGAATACGGTCAGGAAAATATTGAACTAACATAAAAGTAACAAAAGACAAAAGTAAAATTACAGTTCGGCGCCCGTCAACTTCGGGATCCCTCTAATTCCGAGATCCAAATAATTTTAGACCACATTTTCTAACAAAAATACTAAAAAAAAAAGTCTTCAATCGTTTAACCAAATCTAATATTGTAATTGAAGACTTTTTAGCCAGACCACTAAACTTTTTTTTTTCTCAAATGTGGTCTCGAATTACGCTTTCTTTGATGATTTATATATATAT
>NW_022691745.1:471227-474288 GCF_011630105.1 Anneissia japonica
GTCTTAGGCCTCTGTCAACGTATTCAATCGTTTCAATTTTTAATCTGTTTCATTTGTTTGTAAGATATACCGGTAGGTATACATGGGATTTTATTCTGATACACACAGACACACTCACACACATATTCTTCAGACAATAATTCCACGTGTTTAAACTTTTCCCTGATATCAATGATCGGGTCATTGCAGATGTCGATTTACTTCACCAATGCTCGCCGTCTTTGTTGTCAAACTTTTTTGTGCGTGTAATATTTTGCCTCGTAAACGATAAACTTCTTTAAAATATTGTTGTTATTGTTGCTGTTGCTATTTGTGTCTATACTGTTGTTATACCTACATTTCACCTAAAAAAAAACAGTATGGTCTTTAGAATGTGCCCTAATTTTACTGACTTTACCCTTCAGGCTACTACAATGCAAAGGCAATGCCAAGTAGCGGAGCAGTAAACTTCATGCAGTCGTATTTGTGTGATCTTGAGACGGCTTGTATTCCAGGAAACAGTAGCACTGTAGAAAGCAATGC
This sequence comes from Anneissia japonica, assembly GCF_011630105.1. NCBI lineage: Eukaryota > Metazoa > Echinodermata > Crinoidea > Comatulida > Comatulidae > Anneissia > Anneissia japonica. The sequence goes on from NW_022691745.1 coordinate 471,750, forward strand.
TGTTCCTAGCTATGCAGGAGCAAGGTAATTTAAACGTTGGCTTTCAACAACGATAATGATTATTTTTTGAAATGAAAATATTATTTCTTTCATTTTAATATTTTCATTACTAATTGCTTTTATCAATATGAAAATTCAACATTAATATTAAGATCAAGCATATGTATATGTAGGTGTGTATGTGTTATGTAGGGGTGTGTGTGTGTTTTGTTTTTTTTAAATATATATATATATATATATATATATATATATAACTATTATTGATGTTTTTTGTTGTTAAAAAGATTATAAAAAAATAATAATTTGATAGTAGTAGTATTGTCATAGAATTATACTGAAATATAAAAAAAAATAAAATTTGCAAAGGTAAGAACTGGTATAAATAAAACACAAATGTGATGAAAAGAACTTGGAAAAAAAAAACTTTAAAATAAAAAGAAATAGTATACTGTATTTAATGAAGATTCATTTAATAAAGGTGGTGGTTACGCCGTGAAAGAGAGTGAAAAAAATATCAAGCATTTAAATATTAATTTCAATTCGTATCAAAAACATTTTGTCACAGTGTCTCTCAAGTATTCGATACGCTTGAGCCAATTCTCAGTAACGAGAATGTCACGGATTCTTTAAATGATATATCTGGGAGCATAGAAACACTGATGGGCCTAGCAAACGCCCTTGAAGCAGGCATAAACGTCACAGGTAGGCCTATGAATAAATAGTCTTCTTTTGATATTCTATTGTTATTTAATATCAATTTTTACATTAGCTATAGTCATTTGATGAAATATCATTGCCTTGGTCAAGTACACAACAACGTTTTAGGATGTGTTTTTTGTAATTATCATCATCATGTTCATTATCATCGTCCTCATCGTCGTCGTTTATGTCATTGTCATTGTCGTCGTCTTCGTCTTCCTTTTCTCGTTATCATTAATGTCTTTACTTCTAATCATCATCAATATTTCATCATGATTCATTATCATCATCGTCGTCATCTTTTCCTTTTTCACCACCATTGCCATACCAGATTCAGCATCACCATCATCGGTATCATTTTCATTATCATTAACAGCCCATTTATGATTATCATTTTAATATAGTTATCATTATCATTGCAGTTATCATTTGCATTATCATCAATATTATTTCCTTTAAAACATCATCATTATCATCATCATTATCATTATTATTAATAATATTATTTACCTTTCGATAGATTAATCAATACGACGGTCTTATATGGACTTTCTTATATCGTAATTGTGTCTAAACTGTGTTAAATTTTACTTACATTATTGCTAATTTAGATATTGACTACAGAGTTGGAGATTTATTCAAGAACGAATCACACGTGGCATGGTTTTTAGAAAATGTAATAGAACTTGACCCGGATGTAGTAGATGCATTTTTAAATTCCAGTATCAACATCAATCAGGTAAACTCAGAGTCAGAAATAACCATAACCACATAACCACATCGTCTACAAAATCGCCTCCTCATCATTTTCAAAGTCGAAACCTTTGACAGTCATGTTTAATCAAACTGAAACTTAACTAGATTAACAAAGGAGAGCGTAAAACGGTATTAGCGTACATAATTAATGTACAAGTGAACCCAAATTTGTAAAACAAAAATCTACCAGATATATTTACTCGGTAGAATTTATCCGTCCACACAGTCAATACACTGTTGCTATGAGAACATTCTTTGCACATACAATGTAAACCTCAACAATTCCACCCTAATCATAGTCAGCACTATGTAAAGGCATAGTATTAATTTGTGTACGCTATAAAGTGTATTCCAAAATTAGTTATTATTAATTAAAAGAATAACGATTTTTTTTCTATAAATATAGTTATTGGAACTGACGGGATACGTCGATTTTTATCGCATCACGTGCAATGAGACAGAATTGATGAAATACCTGAGTTTCCCATACGGGTCTGATCCTAGACAAATTTCCAAGGAACTTTGTAGAATCAACGTCACATCAATCCCAGCTATCATTGGAGAGTTTCAGGAACAGCTGAACATAGAATACCTCCTTTTACAGGTGTGTAAACTGCTGGTTTTTCGTTCAAATCATAGGGAATAATAGGGACAATCTGTTTTGATAACAATTAATGTACAGGCACTGTTCTGTTATTAAAGCTATACTTATACTTATGTAGCTTTCAAAAAAATAAATTAAATTTTTAAGCTTCCAAACAAAACAAAAATAGAAAATAGGCCTATTAGGTTTGCTATTAACAGACGCATAAAAAATATCAAGATAATAAAATTAAACTACTTAAGGCCTATAAGTTAATGAATGATATTAATAAGTAAAAAGATAATCATGCCTTTGTTAGTCTTAAGGTCTGAGGTTAAACAAAATATGTCCTCACTAATTAAGGAATTGAGTATTAGTATTATAGTATTGTGTTCTGATACATAGACCCTTATAAAATTGTCTTCTATCAATCAATCAATCAATCAACAAGGATTTATATATCGCCAATATCCACGGAAGAATGCAATGTTCAGTGGGGCT
>NW_022691746.1:0-1830 GCF_011630105.1 Anneissia japonica
ACTGCATGGTCTAGGAAGTGTACATTTTTTTATAGGGCAAGTTTCCAAGGGCGGGTTTTCTAGGGCCGAGTTGACTGCCAAAGAGTGTTGTCAAAGTGCGAGCCAGCGTGTTATTTGATCACAAGTGCGAGACATCACAAGTGTGTGAGCAAGGAGGTTAAATTGGTGTGAGCCAGCGAGCCATGACGTCACGACAATAGATACGAGACGTTAACGAGTTATGCGAAGTATCGGCTGAGATTTGTGGAGTACAATTCAAAAAACAACTATAGGTCTAATAATGAATTATTGTGATGTTAAATAGACAATGTTAGCTATCAAGGAGCGACGTTGTTTTTCATTGGGACCTTCGTCCCTTCAAGGCTTGGCCTACCATCCTAGCTAGTCTAGGCCTGGCTAGCGCGACATGCGGATGTTGGTACGAGTAGGTTAGTCTACAAACGTCGCCTAAAGTAATTAATTTTACCCAGCAGAACGAAAGAAGGAAACTCCGCTTTTCAGTCATCTTAGGCGCCTGTTTTTTGACAAACAATGACCTTTCAGAGGTCAAATTGCTGTCAAGAATATGAATTGGCTGCTTCGCAGCAATAAATTTTAACTAATTCTCAAAGTAGATATCAAAAAATTTCTTTTCATTTTTTTGATGGATATTTTTGAAGTAATATGATAATGAATATTAAAAATGTACAGTATATTTGGTGTCACGGAGGGGACATGCTAAATATTCAAATGCTAAATATTTTTTGAACAGTGAATCTGATAACAAAATGTTGGTGCAGACACATTTTTCCTTTAAATACAAAATTATGTGTTTGGTGGAATTTTTTTTTCTCTATTTCATATGTATTTACATCAAAATTTATAATTAATTGTCCTGTCTGACATTTGAGGAGGTGTTTTTTTTTACATGCATTAGAAAAGATAGTTTTTCCTTTATTGCAAAATCATGTGTTTGGTAGAATTTTTTTTATTAATTTCATATGTATACACATAAAAATTCATAATTGTCCTGTCTGGCATTTGAGGAGGTTTTTTTACATTCATTAGAAAAGTAATACTATGAAAAACTTAATTCAGGTATTCAATTTTCTCCTACTGTACTAGAAACTATAACTTAATATTCTATCAACAAATTTTTAGATAATTTTTTGTTCAACCTGCATAAAATTTAATATTTCAAAATAAATTGTCACAGATAGGACAGTTTTGTCATGGATGGGACACTTTATGACAATGTATTATTTTTTAATATTATTTATTTTGTGTTTAAAAGATTTATTTTCAATTTGGGATTGAAAATAAAATGTTGCATTGTTGTCAGATATTAATAATTTTTATCCCATTTTACATATTGAAAAGTGTGGTATTCTCTCATTGGACAAACGTCCCGTCCGCAACATCAAGAATGTCCCGACCGTGACGGCACATAATTCATATTTTCTTCATAAAATTGCAGATTATAATTTTTTGGTAAACATTTAGAAATGTATTTAACAAATATCTGGTGATAGTATTAAACAAGAAATAATTAATCTTTTCCAGGTGAGAAGAAATATTAGAATGTAAACCTTTCTGAAAGTCATGTCCAAATTTTGTCCCATCCACAATAATTTTTCATAAAATGTAAAAAACATATATGCACAGATTTGATACTGCAGAGATTCTGACTATTTAATCAAAACATGTTGCTAATTAGTCTTAATGGTGTTTACATACAAATATATTTTTGGATCATGTATGTTGATGATGTTGGTAATATATAAGCTAATATTAAGAATGAAACCCCACGGGAATTTTTTTTTTAAATCAATAAAGATCATTTATGTACGA
>NW_022691747.1:0-1671 GCF_011630105.1 Anneissia japonica
CACACACACTCCAAGTCCATTTAGGAGAATTTTTTTTTTTTTTTTTCATTAGATAATTGAAGAACGACCTCACAGTTTAGTATACGTTAATTGGTATACGTGCTGAAGTTATAGTAAACAATTGTTGGCATATACTTTTATAAGAACCAGTGTTCTTTTTTTTTTTGCCAATTTCAGGCTAAAAAAGTTCTTATTTTCTTCTGTTTTTACACACTTTTCAAAGACAGACAGAAAATTATTATTGTACAGCAGTAAGTTACTGTACTGCCTTATAGAGTGTCTTACATTGTCACCTACTGCTGCGCTTTAAGTACACAAAAGACTTAACAAATTTTACAGTAAACCTGTTTAAACAGTTAAACTTTACTGTGTGTGATCAGTTTGATTTGTTGGTTTTCCTATTAAAAAAATAAATAAATAAAAACCTCATTTGAAATTTTACCTCAGCCTCAATTTGTTCTTATTTTGTTCTTATTTTTAAAGCAATTTCAGCCTCAGTGTTCTTATCAATTGTGTTCTTACAAAAAAAAGTGTATGGGAATTGTTCGTAGGCCTATCGAGCGATCTTCATAAGAAACTTTATATTACTGTACTCCAGATAGGTCTGCGTTGTTCATCAAATCTACGTAGAAAGAAACGCTTTACACGTAAATCCTATGTTAAACGTGCTTTAATAAAGTAATGCTGCCTCATCATGTATCTCGATAAATATATAGGCATAGAGAGACAATCTGAAGCATCTTAAAACTTTTCAGGATTTGTTCTCCGTGTTTTTTTTAGAATATAGGCTTACTTAGGCCCATTTATTGATTGGTTAAACAAGCTCATTCTTTTCATACTTCTATTAAATTCTATTAATCGTGTTTGTGAACGTATCAATGTTAACTCGCCGGCATATGGACGAATACCGCTGACCTAAAAGCGTACACTGTATGTTCCAATATTTTTTTGTTTTGTTTATCACCTTTTTTGGAAGTTGAAACTCTATTAGATATAGGCTTAATCCAATCTTTGGGACAATATTCTTAACAGCTAATATGCGGGTGTAAAGGTGTGTTAACATAATTTTCTGACATAACATAACCACAACGGCCCTATATAGTTTTTATTTAAAATATGTTTAAATATTGTTATAATCCAGATAAATACACCCGTGAATTAAACTCAATAGTACCTCATCTAAGTTTAAAATGTATGTAACGTATTTAAAATATGTTTAAATATATTTGTTATGATCAGACACACTTTTTTTTAATAAGAACCAGTAAAATTTTGCCCAGGCTCAGTGTTCTTATTGTTCGGCCGCTTTCAGGCTCAAAATGTTCTAATTTTGTTTTTATGTTACACACTTTTCAAACATAAAAAATATTATTGTACAGCAGTATACACTGTACTGGAATGTAAGTAAAAAGTGGCTCCGGAAAAATTGGTCCCTGACAAAAAGGTCCCGCAAAAAAAATAATGCCACAAAAAAGGCCTAATAAAAATGGCCCTAAATGGCAAGTAAGTACACCTCTGTACTGCATTATAGAGTTACATAGATTATATATAATATAGATTACATAATCACACCAACTGCACATAAGGTAGATATAATTTTTAGGCTTTTCTAGCTTTTCAAAATAAAAAAATCTCATTTGACATTTTACCTCAGCCTCAATTTGTTCTTAT
>NW_022691748.1:0-9673 GCF_011630105.1 Anneissia japonica
AACTACCTAAGTTATTAAATATATTATCACCATGCGTTTATCAGGGATGTCTACAAATATTCAATCATCTCATCTATGGTCCATCCATTACATTAAGTTTAGTACTCCAAACTTATATTTTTTCATATTTTAATGTTTTTTTTTACTACTTTGTTGTTTAATTCATGCTATTCCTGCCAGGTAATTGTTTAACTAGGCCTAGGCCTACCTAGCAATATTTTGATTATGTTAACAACACTCATTTCATTCAATCAAAACATGCAATACAGCAGTAACTCATTTTGTATTGTTGAGGTTTTATCACAATAAAAATTCCAAGGCTATTTTAAACTAGGCCTAGAGAGGACTAGGATAGTACTATATAGTAGTAGGCCTAGGCCAAGGCTAGTTGTAGGTTGTCCGAATTACATAACAACTACTAAACTAGGCCTGGTACCAAATTAACAAGATTATAATTATTCCTATTCCGCCGGCCGGTAGGTACTCACCATTGTTGTTAGAGGCAATCAGTGCGACAACCATCATAATGATTCGCTGTCGGCGTATTCGACGAAGCCTCGTGATTATTTCTACATCCGCAGACATGTAAAATTTAGCAATATTTCTTTTGATTTTAGGTCTAGGCCTATTAACAAATGGTAATAATGTTGATAGGCCTACGTTTTCCATCGCTGCCGCCATTCGTTTGAACTAAAAAAAAAAAACACAGCCTACGAAAAGGTCAAAATAGGGACATGACGCATGCGCAACAACAACTCGGAAGATTTCGGGAAAAAAACAGGCCTCGCGATGGTCTGTTTTTGTTCCGAGATAACTCAGGGGACCCCTGTGAAATCTCGGAAAGTTTACAAGGATTTTGCTTTCACACTCATCCAAACCTGGTTACAACTTGTTACAAGTTGTTAATATTTGCAAAATAGCATCAGTGTGAAATGGGTATTAGAGAAAGCAAACCTGGAAAAAAACATACATGACACAATATATGAATCACTGAGCACAACGGAACGAGTTTTACTGTACAGAATGACGGTTATACAAGTTCGTGGAAAGCGGTGCAGAGGAGTGCCTGCCTTCTGAACAATGAAATGAGGAATAGTATGGACATGCTAGTGAAGCATAACCAACTATCTAAGAAGAAATATATATTTTCGAGAGCGACAGAAGATGCCACAATGCCACTTAGGGCATCAAAAGTGATGACTGAATTGACTCAGCAATGCCTGAACCTGAAGCATCCAGAAAACCTAAGATGTACAAAGCTGAGAAAACAACTAACCACGCTATCTCAAATACTAGGATGGAAAAATCATGAACTTGAACAATTGGCCAACCACATGGGTCATGACATAAGGACTCATAGGGAGTACTATAGACTACCCGTGGAAACAGTTTTGCTCACCAAGATGAGTAAGCTCTTACACATAGCAGACTCTGGTAAAATGCACGAGTTTAAAGGCAAATCACTGGAGGATATTGATGTGACGCCGGATGAGGTAGTGCCATCACTAGACGAAGATGATGATGAGGATAATGATGAGCAAATAAGCGAAAAGGACAAAGATTACGAAGTCGAGACACCAAAAGTCATTTCCAGAAAGAAGTCAACTGCATATAATAGATGGAGCACTGGAGGAGTCATTCCTAATTAGGTATCCAACAATGAAAGCATTTCTTCAGCAGAGAAGAGTTCCTGGTAAGCTGCACTGTATGAATGTGATAAAAGAAATAAGGCGTGGAAGGATGTAAATAACAAAATTCATAATATTAACACCAGAGAAAATATGAAACTGAAAAGGGGTATGTAGACCCCGCAAATGTAAAAATTTACCACAAATGTAAAAATAACTACTAATGTCAAAACATTGTAACTGCAAATGTCAAAATAACCACAAATGTCATAACATCTCAACCACAAATGTAAAAATTACCACAAATGTAAAAAAAATCTCCTACAAATGTAAAAATCTGTTTAACCTCAAATGTCATAACATGTCAACCGCAAATGTAAAAACCCATCGTTTTATTGGATGTACGCGTGTGAGTGTGTGTTTGCGTATGCGTGAGGTTTTCTTCGTCGTCAGGGGCATAGGCTGGGGTGCGGGGGTACGACTGGACCACCCCCCACCCTTTAAAAAAAAGCAAAAATGTTCCGGTGGTGTCAACAAAAGCCTATGCCTGCCTAGTATTGCAATTTAAAAAAAAAACTTGCAGGGCAGAGATACAGAGCGCTTAAAAAGAAAAAAAAAATTTTTAACCAGCATTCTTCTACAGTACAGAACATACTGTAGCATATATTACTGGGGGAAAATAGATATTGTTCAAGAAATCTTATTATTCCATATTCCAAAATTTTTGGTTTTTTTGGGGTTTTTTTTTTTTTTTTTTTTGTAAACCACTAAGGCCCTTTTTATTGGAATAAACTTCATAATAATATTAAATAATTAAAAACATTTTCTCAGTCTAAGAAAAAGTGAAAGACGTATTTTGTTTCTAAATACTAGTATTTGATTTCTATTCTGCTATTGCTTCTTTTTGTACCCTTTTATTTGGTTTTTTTGCCAATGGGCCAACTGAGACAAGCTCGATTTTATATTTGACCATGATAAAATAAATGTCTGATGATTTGATTTGATTAGTCGAAGCAACAGCCTAATGTGAAATACAGTAATGGGTTTTAAATGTTACCATGATTTTTAAAATACATAAAAATATTTTATTTTATTTTATTCAGTATAAAACCAACAGCGATGAAAACCGCCACTAACAGGTTAAACATGATATGATCTGACCATACTTTTCAAAATTACTATGCATATTCATATTTTACAGTGAATAAGTAGCTGGATTCTAATTTGATATAACATTTTAAAAAATGCTCTTTTTGTGTTTATCGCTTTCTACAAAAAAAAGGTGTGCTTACAGCAAACATCAAAGGTTTTTACCGCTGTTGAATGCCGGCGTACTGACAAGTCGCTTCGCGTGTGCGTACCAACATTTTGACTGATTCCCACCAAAGTGTATTGTAGTAAGATGTTTGGCACTCCATACAAGGTAATGTTATGTTTGGCGCTCCATATGAGGAGACGATTCTGGAACGTGGTTATCAGGTTACCTGTTGTTGTTATTTTCTATACTGCTTGCATTTTAGTTGATTAAAACCTTACAAAGGTAGACGAAGACTAAACGACTCTTATTTCGAAGTTCACTACATGTATTCTCACACAACAGTTTATTTGGTTTAAATGGTTGTTGTGTAGCTCAGGGTATTTATTATCATCCTCATCAAGTGTTTCAAGATCATCTGGAAACTCAGATGAGCAGGCTGTGTCAGACGCCTATTTTAAAGCCAAAGGGTCTGGTGCAAGACGTTTACATCACAAGCTCAAGGACAGCTTATCTGGCCTATCAGAAAGATAAATTCAAAATGTACTGTCCAGTAGTAGATCTCATCGTCGTAAGAATGTAAGGTTCACTAATAAGGCACCGTACGTTCCTGTAGTGGCAAAACAGGTAATGGAAAGGTTACAAATTGACCTAATCAACATGAACCCAGGGCTTAAGTACAAAAATAAGTTTTACAAATACATTCTCACTGTCATAGATGTGTTTTCTAGATATATTTGGTTAAGGCCATTACAATCAAAATCCAGTTATAACGTAGCACATGAGCTTTCGAAAATTTTTGATATTTATGGTCCACCGAAATTTGTCCAACATGACCAGGGCTCTGAATTTAAGAGTAAGGTTAAGCGTCTGCTTACAAACTTAGGTATTCAAGATATAAAAAGTGCTCGTTATCATCCTCAGAGACAAGGCAAAGTCGAAAGGTCCCATCGATCTCTGAAAACCAAAATACATTTTGATTTAATAACTAAGCGAAAAGGTGTTAACTGGGTTGGCGAATTAGCAACATATGAGAAGATTATGAATGATGAACCAAAAGAAGCTTTGGGGTGGATGTCTCCATTCACTGTTTTTTTTGACAGATATCGCAATGAACCCAAAAATGTAAATAGGAAAATGGCCAACAAAATTAGAGAAAAAGCCTATTTTGCCTCTAAATACATCAATAAAAGAACAAAGTGTCATCAACAGAGACATCTTAAAATACCCATATATAAATTAGGTGACAAAGTTTTAATATGGTTCCCATCAAAATCATCTCGAGTGTGCAGTAAGTTAAACGTAATACCTGGAAAAATTATAGCAGAATCGCCACAAAAAGTTACCTTACCCGAATGGATCTGGATGGAACGTATGGTGACCAAATAACTCTACAAACGATTTCCGATATTTTTTATGTGCAAATACTAATAGTTTCTTCTCTAAACCAAATGGTAGGATGGACAATGCATTTTCTTTTGAAATTCCTTACATAATTTTAGGCCATTTAGCAGAAGGAAGTGGGGAACATTTTGTTTCACTTAGAGATGGTAGAAACCAAGTTATTTCTATCATACGAAACAGTGCTCAGATATATTTGTATGATGACATTTGTCAAGATGAAGGCAATGTAGATGAAGGCAACGTGGATGAAGCAAACACAGCTTCATGTGATGATGTGATCACTTTTATGGATAAAGATGATGTAATTTCACACATAGATGATGATGCAAACTCACTCAGGGAAGGTAGTGTAAATTCACTCGGCGATGATGATGTAAACTCATTCAGGGAAGATGGTGTAAATTCACTCAGCGAAGATGATGTAAACTCACTCAGGGAAGATGGTATAAATTCACTCAGCGATGATGATGTAAATTCACTGAGGGATGATGTTGTAAATTTAGTTAGAGATGATGATGATGATGATGATATTAACTCACTCAGTGAAGATGATTTAAACTCATTAAAGCATTTTAGAGATGATGATGATTATGTAAAACCTGTGAGTGATGAGGGAGTAAACAGTAGATGGATACCCACAGATAGAGACATATTTCCATTTGACAGGTTGCCATTTGAAATTCTGGTTCGGATTTTTTAATATACCATTTGCCGTGAAATGTCCTCTAGACAATTCTTACCCTGTGTAAGTAAAAGATTTAAGGCTGCTATGGATCATGCTAGCCGTTCTGCTAAGGATTTGCATATCTACATCAATCCCAGCATGGAGAGAAATATGGGGCTAGCCTCATTCGGCTCGTGTTGCTTAAGTTTAAACAGGCTTATAAGAAATACTGGCAAAATTAAAAACATATATGCAGTTGTTCATTTTCTTTGGTATAAGGATGCCGGAGAGATGAATAGGAGAGGACATAATTTTTTGACAACACACAAAACTACTTACAAATATGAATAAAAAATGGGCTAAAAATAATTTAAAATATAGCATTTACCATATGCACTACTGATAGGTTTTGACAGTGTTTACTAGGTGAAACACCTAGCAACACCTAGCAACGGGACAGTCACATCGGCTCAACCAAGTGTCAAATTTGAGTGGGGAAACTATACTGGTAAGTTTCAATATCATCATGAATTGAAATGTTTAAAAGTTTTTAAGCATCCATATCACAATTTCACACATTTTGTGATAGAACATTAGAATAATTAGAGGGTAAGCAAGCATAAATTATTTTAAATAGTGCTACGCCTACGCCTAGGGTGAACCATGCCTAGGCCAACTCCTAGCAACCTGACAGTGCAACCTGCAGAATGTGCGGTTTTAGAGATTAAACAGAGTACCGTTTGTTTCGCAGAGTGCGAAATTTGATTTAGTATCTGGTGCCCCCAGTGTTTCTATCGGGGTTTCCATAGCCGTAGTAGTTTGAGTTTACTGAGTCAACTTAGCGTTGAATTGAGATTTCGTTTATAATGATATAAGTTAAGAGGTGCTAGACGTGAGTAATTAATTAACACATAGTAGATTCATATAGATAGAACGTTGCAGATGCTTTCCCGTTATTCATGTTAATACCGTACTGTTGTAAGTTGAGCTAGCGTAGGTTTATTGCCGCGCTAGTTTCACCCTATGGGATTAGTCTAGGGCTAACTATCTTTTGGCCGGAGTTAATTGTTATCACGTGTGTAGATGGTGATGTACAATGTGTAGGCCTAAATACTAGCTCATGTTTACGATTTAAGTTTTCAGCTCACATATGTGATTGATGGCTTTTCTAGTGACACCTTATGTGGTACCGATTAATCAGATAATAACTACAGAAGAGTTAATTGTCATTTATTGATTTTGTTATGCTATAGTAAAATACATTGATTGAGATCGCGAGAGTATAACATGTAGCTGGAGTTAGAGGACGTCGCCAACGTCGGTGTCTAGTGCCTTGAATATGCATGTTTAGCTTATTTTTTGCATTTCTTTGAATGTTTTGTTTATTACAGGTTTTCGAACCTGACTGCTGGTGCTTGTTTGAAAATAAAGCAAACCGATTAATTTATGCTGACTCCTGTCATTCATTATTCAAACGAAACCACCGTTCACTTTAGATGAGATTTGATTTTAATGTGTTAATGTGTTAACAAAATTGTATGATGGGTAATAAATAGACCTAGGCCTAATATTTTATGTGTGAATTCCATGGATAATTATTATCTTTTTACTTTTATTTATTTGTTAGTACGTAATTAATAACTGTACTTGTACCTATGCACTTTATGATTTTCTTAGATATGGTGTATGAACATGAGTATGGACAGTCGACTGATAGTCAACTTCAAGTTTGACTGGGAAAGAAGGTTGCGAAAAAAAAAGCTGAGTGGGCCTGATCCAGAAATGAAAGAAAAGTCTGTCAAAAGTAGACAAGCTAGATATGTAAGATACTTAAAAGAGGAGAAAGCTACCAAATATCAAGAATACAGAGAAAGAGATGCAGAAAGAAAGAAGAAAAAATATGTCTTAATCAATGATATGAGTGAGCAGCAACAAAAAGAAGTGCACAAAAAGTGGGCAACAGAAAAAAGAAAACAAAGAGAAAAAAAAGAGATGAATGGTTCTCAAACCAAGTCGAAGAGAGAAAAAAATCAAGGATATGACACAACAAGAAAAAAGAGAGTACTGGAAAGAAAAACAGGAACAGCGAAGAAGTAGACTATACAAAGCCAAACAGAAAGCCCAAGTAGCAGTACATACTACCAGTTCCACTTTAAACATATCAAGAGCCACTCTTTGGAGAAAAACCTCAAAATTATCAAATGTACTGCCATATGCACAGCGAACATGCGCTGTAGTCCTGGATAAAACTATGATGAGTTTGCCAAAGAAAACCACAGAGGAGCTAAAGAAGAGGGGTGTGAGACGTAACATAGAAAATGATATTGTGCCTAGTTCTGTGCAGGAAAGCTTGCGAATGTTAGATCCCAACAAGTCAGAGGAAAATAGAAGAAAATTCCACTTGATATCGAGTGCATGTTGTCAAATCTCTTGGTTTGGGTGACAAAACTAAAAGAAAGAAAGGAATTCAAGAAGTTAAAAGAAAGAAACGTAAAGATGTGATTAGTATTGGTACTCAAAAGAAAGTGAGGAAGTTCTGGTGTTCAGAAGGGATTTCAAAGGAGGTTCCACTAAAAAAATGGGTTAAAAAGGGTGTTGCAGCATACCTGTTAGAAAGCACATATATAGAGGCTTATACCCAATTCAAAAAGTCCTATCCGGGAATTAAAATTGGGTCATATTAAATTTATACAGCTCAAACCCAAGTATGTAAGACATATGAAAGCCATGGAACGTCAAGTATGCTGCTGCAAAAAGTGTGAAAATATACTCAAGATCAAACCCCTCAACAAATTTGGAAAGCAGTCGGAGCTAAATATTCAAATCAATGGAAAAAATGAAGCATCTGATCTCACTCTTTGTCCTTATGACACAAAATTTCCTGTAAGAAAATGTGTGGAGCGTGAATGTAATAATAAGTCATGACTGGGGGCAGCAGCAAGTCACCATTCACCCAGCTATAGCATAATTTAATACAAACCCAAATACATCAGGATCCACACACACTGAAGCATTGTACTGCATCTCAGATGACCTTATTCATGATCCTGCAGCAGTGAGCAAATTCATGGAAGAAACCAATACTCATTTGAAACAAACATACCAGATTGACAGGCAGATTCAGTTCAGTGATTGTTGTGCTGGGCAGTATAGAAGCCGAACAACATTTGCTGACATTTCACTAGACAAAACAATGAGAGTGGAAAGGCATGTCTTTGAAAGCACCCATGGCAAATCTGCAGCAGATGGTCTCAATGCTGTCGTAACACATGCAGCAACCCTTGCAGTTACAAGAAGGAAAGCTGTAATTCGAAATGCAGAAGAATTCACTAAGTTCTGTAAACTCAAATTTAAAGCAAGTTGGAAACAGTGCTTTTCATTCTCGAGAAGAGAAGTACAAAAATGCCAAGCGCACATTCTTCTATGTTCAATCAAGTCAAATCAATCGTGGCCGTCCAGAAAGAGTTGTAAAAACGGTTCCTGGAATCATGAAACTGCACAGTGTAAAATCTACGGGAACACCATACCAGCTACTAATCCAAGAGCTGTCATGCTTTTGCAACCAGTGCCAGTAAGGCTCTATGGATACAAATGATAAGTGTATTAACAAGTCAATTATAGCTGAGAATTGACTACGTCGCAGTGAGGTTCTTCCAGAAAGAACTGGTTATTTTCATGGCAATGGTAATTAATTTTGATCAACTAGTCTGCAAAATTTCTATAATTTTTTCATAAAAAAATTGAGCAATTTTTTAGTAGCCATTTGTTGCATTACTAACTCATATGTGTTCATTTTAATTCCACCATTAAAACTACTATTTAATTTTTATTATTGTTATCTTCTTGTTTCACATAGGTCCTGGACAAAGATGATGCTGGCAATCTAGTTGTCAAATTCATGGAAAAAAGACAGAATGGGTTATAATTTTGGCCTGATAACAATAATGTAAATTCTATGTTTACCCATCCAGTGGAGGACGTAATTTGCAAGTTAGCTTCCCCAGATTGTGAAATCATCCAGCGAAAATTGGTCTACACATTCAAATCTTGTGACATGCAAAAAGTTCAAAAGTGTCTAAATGGGGAAGTGGCTATTTTTCCTGGCTTCTTCCCTGAATGTAAAAAAGTCGAATATATATTGTCCTCTGCTGTACACTTTCTCACTATGTAAACATAATATTGTAAAATGAACATTATAAGAAAGTATCAAGTCTTATGTTCTAAAATTGATAAGGTCCAAATTTTTCCTGTTATTATTATTGAATGTTTTGAATTGATGTTAATTTTGTTATTATAAAATGGATTTAAAGCATTTAACACTACTGTTATCATTTAAAGTGGGATATTTTCATAATTTGCTGCAAGCATTTACAGCAATGGAGTACTTGACTACCCAGTGTCAATATAATGTCCTCTCCTTTACAATGAAATTGTCGTCTTTCAAGTTGGCCATTTTGTAAAATTTACAATGGTTGCAATGTTGTCACCAAAAACCAGTGTGTTCTTTCATAAGATTATATATTTAAAAATATAATTGACTGTCTTATGTAATATTAACATAGTTGTACATAGAATGGGAGACAGAATCAGGCCCGTAGCCAGCACGCTTCAAGCGGGGGTTCTGGGCGTGGAGTCCAGGGGTCCGCCAAAGGGCCCTGGGTGGGGTCAAGGGGGGGCGCTAAGCCCCTGTGGGGGCCGGGGGCGAAGCCCCCGAAGCCAGAG
>NW_022691749.1:0-739 GCF_011630105.1 Anneissia japonica
ACAATATTATGCCGTGAAAATAAAAAACGGGAAAGAAAAGAAAATAATAATAATAAATAACACTTAAAAATAATATATAGGTCTAGTCATGGATGTGTAAAAAAAAAATACCAAAAAACAAAACACAATTCAGGAAATTATAAACTGCTGCCCGCGCCCGGTGGTGATTCATTCTTGGCATTGATTTTTGCTCCGTTGCCGTTTTTGTACTTATCATTGCCGTTTTGGTTTATTGCCGTTTTTTGGTCATTGCCGTTTTGGTTTTTTTGCCATTTTGACCTGCTCCCGCCTCTTGCCTAGCCTAAAAAAGCTTAGCCTTACTTAGGTCAGGACTTGATGTAATACATATTTTCACATTTACAACAATGTTGTATGAATTTTGCTTTGTACCCGACAGCTGAGCTCCTTGGTGTAAAAAGGACAGATAAACAAACACTTACAAGGCGAAGGCGCCGCCTAGGCCCTCTCTGTTGTAGCTAGGCCTAGGCTAGTGTGCTTGGTTTGGCTGGTCATACTCCTTCCTACCCCTACAACTAGCAAGTCGACAACTTCCGTATCTTCTACAACAATACAACTCTCTTTTATTGTTAAAATACCTGAGTATGCTAATGTAGAAGCTAAATATAAAAATATATAAAGAACCTAACCCGATACTCCTCTTTTCGGAGGCATGATTTGTTAGCTACAATATAAACTAGCCGACCTATGATAATATCCAGCCGAATAGCGTTTCGCGCGA
>NW_022691750.1:0-511 GCF_011630105.1 Anneissia japonica
CACTTGCACCGACCAATAGGCAAATTTTAACGCAACCTCCAGATTTAGTCATATGCGTATGAAAAAATATGCTTTCTGATTAGTTTGTCCTACGACATTGCGTCCTTAAATGCGAACTTTCAAAAGAAAAATTACCAAAAAAGCTAACAACCAGAATACAAATTTAGCAAAATTTGTTTTAAAATAGAAAAGGAATTAATTTAATTTAAAAACATGGCATACTAATGTAAGATAAATTGGTTTACAAACAAAACAAACTATTTAAATTGGAAATTCCATCGGTGTTTATTCTACTGTGCATCCATAATCGATCTGCATGGGTTTTAAAAATTAAATGGCTGTTTTATAGAATTTTTTAAATACAGTACCACAAAATGCTAGTCTGATGACGTTTACAATTTCACAACATGAAAAAGATGAAAAACTGCAAAAAATCATGTAAGTTTGCTCCAGAATAAATTTAATAATAAATCCATTAAAAAATCGTTCATCAAAAAGTAAAATTAGACCA
>NW_022691751.1:0-987 GCF_011630105.1 Anneissia japonica
GTACTGTAGGTACCGTAATTGAATTTGAATGAATATTCTATTAATTAATATGAATTATGGTTCATATAGCATAATTTCACTTGAATTCGTTTTAATTAACTTTTATTAATTTAACAAATTACATTAGCATCCAACAGCGATCGACTAGTCACTTAGGCCTAAATAATGGAAAAAAAAAAACAACAGCAAAAAAAAAAAAAAAAAAAAAAAAAAACCTATTATCCTGTCAGATGCAATGTATTTCGAATATGAACTTAGCCTCTTTCCACCTAGGATAGTGTGTACATGGTAGGGACTCTAGCATTTTGCGTGTTATAAATATACGTAATTGTCCAACAGAGAACTGAGTATAATGTCCCGGGGGAAATCGTGCCAAGTGCATAGAGGCCTTGTTTGGTAGGAGGCCTACGGTATGAAGCTCGGCGCATTAATGTTGTTATGATGATACTCTACAATATATAAGCTTACTGTACGCATCAATGAGGCTTAAGGAACTATAGAATTGATTTTAGTCGTGACAAAAATTCTTAAGGATTTCAACCCGAACCTGAATATGCACAAGGCAAACCTAACCATAATGGTCCATCTGGGAGAACAGTAGTATATTTACTGTAGACAGTAAATATACAGGGAAGACGTCGTCTGCTATCTCTATGGACGTCGTCTGCCATCTCTATGGAGGAAAATAAAATGATGATTTATGAATTTTTAACCCAGTGTAAAGAACATATAAATAAATAATCCGAATGCAGCTCCACTCCGAAAAAAATCAATTGTTCATAGTTGAGTAAACATGGGCGGATCTAGAGGTGTCCGAAAGGGGCGCCGAAAGGGAGGCTGAAAGTGGGGGCCGATAGAGATAACACCACGATCGGGGATGGGGTGGGATTTTTGTTTTCTAGACGCCCGAAAATAACCTCTGAGGCGTTTTAGGCGATCAGTTCAAATTTCTTTTTTTTCCCTCCTTCTTTTTTACTTTCCAAAAAG
>NW_022691752.1:0-1573 GCF_011630105.1 Anneissia japonica
AAAAACAAGATGGCAGCTGATGTTTTTGATTTGGAGGACCAAGACTTGTAACAGCTGGTGGGATTATGGCAAAGGCTGTTCTAGCAATAAAAAATAAATAAACTTTACAACTTTACTCTACATAGTTTTCTTATGATGGGTCTCCTACATGTGTTGCCTCTTACTAGGAATTAGGACCAGAAAAGTGTAAGAACAATTTTCTAAAAAATAAAAATTTTGTTGTAAAAATTACTATTAGACGAGCATTGTGGCGAAGTATTTTGTCCGATGATGAGAACAATAATCTGAGACCAAAGCGCTGCAAACCTCTATCTTTAATCCTAGACTTGCTCTTTTTACTCTATTCTGTTTTTCAACCTTAAATCTCCAAAATTCTTATTTATTACTTTCCTTCCTTCTGATGTTTGTAGTGGGTCTATGACACATGATTATGAGAGCTGAGGACATGTTTTGTGGAGAGCTCTGTCAAAATTAACAAATTTTCTTTACTGTTGTATGATTTGCTATATATAGTCATAAAGAGATGTCATGATGACCATATTTAGGCATGTCACATGTTTTTTTGTTAAATAAAATAGTCTGGATCGTGCTTCTATACAGTACACAATTTGTGGTTTGGATTGATGGTGGGTATTAGGTCTGAGGGTGAATTAATTGTATGTTATTGTAAGAATAATTTCCTTTTGTTTATACATTGCCTTTAAAAATCATTACAGGTACAGTATTATTATTTGCTCTTTACTTTTATTTTGCAGGTGTGTGTATAGTCTGGAATAAAAGGATAACTTTTCTGAACAACATTGTGGAGTCGTATTGCAAGCTAGACACGACACGTTATGATCATCATCTAGCAACGTCATCCAAACAATTGCGGATTTCTGCATTAAAAGCTTTCAAATTAAAATACTATAGTACTGTATGTCTTACTTGCAGTATAGCACGCGATACAGTTTATAACTTTTTATGAATCTAATAATGCTCGATTCTAGAGAGAACTTTGAAACCAAAGGATGAACTACAAAGGAAATTTGTTTCTTTAGGTAAACAGAACTTTAAATGTATATGAAATACTTATTTGTTTGAAACAGTTTGTTGAAGATCTTCAATAAAATTTATGAATAAAATATAATTTTCTTATGCTTTATTCATGAGCACTGATCAGACTATAATCCACTTCAGTGCTTTAAAGCAAGTAGTCACACAGATGGTCTTAATGATCATGCATAGCAACTTTGCTCTGCAGCTCATTTCAAAATGAATTGATAATTCAAAATACAAGCTCCAAAATATTGGTTCCAAGAAGAACCTAGCAAATGTGAGAATCTGATCCATGCAAGGCAACAAGGACACAATTATAAGTTTAGCTCGCTCAGGGTTCATGAATGGCATCCTCTCTCCAAGACGCTGTACATAAACTACGCCACTAAGCATCACATGACCAATAATAGTTTTGGGTTGTAAAGTGCGACCCAAACAATGTACCCTTAACTCTTTCTCACAGCGGCGCGGATAAAATATGCAGTTTGAGCGGAAAGCCGCTGACAGCGGCTTGTTGACGTCACTGTAAACAAAT
>NW_022691753.1:0-752 GCF_011630105.1 Anneissia japonica
AAATCACCTTAAATCATCTTTTTTTCCGAGCCAGCACCCCTCACCTAATCATCAAGCTTCACCTTCGCGCACCCCATCAGCCCCATTTTAAGACTCATAGATATACCACTCTCAAAACATCTGGTCTTCTTAGAAGTAATATTTCTCTAATAGTATACAAATTTTGACTGCTCCTGAGGGGAATGGCCTTCAGGAAGATAGGCTACGGACTCCACATCACCTCAGGGCAATAGATTTCACCATTCCCCCGAATTTACAGCAGTCAATATTTGTTTTATATACCTCATATATAGATTCTGTGAGGCCTAGCATAGTACTTACCTCCTAGCCTATTATTATAGGCCTAGGCCTACTACTACTACTCGACTAGCTAGGCCTAGATGCTCAAAGAGTGTGTGTAGCTCTTCTTCGGTTATTTCCACAATTTCAACAGCGCCCATCGTCTTGCAATATTTGTCGAATATTGATAAGACATATTTAATTTGTCTTTTGGAGCTTTTGCTATCAGCTTCATTAAGAAGTAATGGGCCTACATCCAGGAGCTCGAACCAACCATGTTCCATTTTTTATCGTCTACTCGCTGATCCATGGCACGGTCAAGGGCCAATCTCTTTCATCGTAAAGGTCGCAGTCCTGTTTGCCTTTAGCATGATGTTAAGTGTGGGCCTAGAGTTTGCACATCAGGCAACATGGCAAAAAAGTACTATTTTTCAGGGGAATAGTATTCTGCTGCCCGCTTCTTAACCAATCAG
>NW_022691754.1:0-609 GCF_011630105.1 Anneissia japonica
TTGGTTTAATAGATAATATGTTAATACAAAAATAGCGATCCTGATTTTTAAATGGGTCAGTTGGGCTTGGGCAACACAAAGCTGGTTTTTTTTTTTCTCTCTAAACTAAACTAGGTACTTATAAATGCTACATGCTGTTTGACAGTCTGCTTGGATATCAAAGTTGTTGGCATTTCCATCACAATAATTAGAAAATAAGGTACAACCACCTCTGTAATATTAAGGTTGGCCCTGAATACTTGTTATTTACCGCCATGTCTTGTTTGACATTCTGCTTGGGTTTCTAAGTTGTTGGCATTACCCTTACAAATAACCCCACATTGTGTGTACGAAACAAATCTTACCCTAATTTTTTACAGATTTTGTGTTAGATGTGCTTTTGATACATAAAGGGGGGTTTCGGCCCTAATTATTTTTTTATTTACCTCCACATGATGTTTGACAATCGGTTTTGGTCACAAAATTGTTGCCATTTTCATCACAATAATAAGCAAATGGAGTACAACCACTTGTACTGTCAGCGCAATATTTTTCAAATTACTTCTTGTTATTTACCTGAACATGCTGCTTCACACAATGCACTACTTTCAAAGTTGTTGGCATTTTCAC
>NW_022691755.1:0-510 GCF_011630105.1 Anneissia japonica
TGGACTGCATTGTTTCCTCACTCCTAGGCCACTATCGATC
Source organism: Anneissia japonica (assembly GCF_011630105.1). Taxonomy (NCBI): domain Eukaryota; kingdom Metazoa; phylum Echinodermata; class Crinoidea; order Comatulida; family Comatulidae; genus Anneissia; species Anneissia japonica. The sequence continues at coordinate 41 of NW_022691755.1, forward strand.
AGTGGGCGGTTTAGGCTACATTGTTCCTCAGCACACCGGTGCTAGGCCACTATCGATCAATGGACAGTACAGTTTTCAAATTAACGCGACATCAAATTTTAGGTCCATATATTTTGGAAAAAAAAAACTGCAAGTCATTGTCCGACGATGCGCTGCCTACAGCGTAAACCACAGACCCTCATTTGCTGTGGTTGGGTCCTCAAAAATCGTTAATGAACTACAGAACAAATAAAATGAAGAGCCTTGGGAAAATCGTGGCCATGAGCCGGCCTAAATCTCAATCAAATACAATCTGTTGCCTGGCAATAGCCATCTCTTGAGGAAATTATTAAACGTTAATGCTATGTAAAAGTAGGATTAATCAAAAGCTTGATTTGTTGGTTTTTTTTCAGAAAGTATAAACTTGCGTTGTTAGACCATAGTTTATAATTAAGTTAATACAAAAACATGTTTTCTAGATCTCGATGGGC
>NW_022691756.1:0-619 GCF_011630105.1 Anneissia japonica
CGATCCGTATTTTGGTCTCTATGGGTCTGGCCTCTTCGTGACCCTATGGATCATTCGGAAACCCTCTGGGACCCTTACGGTTCGGGGGTCGACCTGCGGACTGCCGCACATGACCGCCATGACGTTAAACGCACCTGCTTAAATTTAGACCCAAGTACAAAAAAATAAGATTTACAGATAACATTTCTAAGCAGAGGGGCAAATTTATCTGCCCGAAATGATGTGTTACTTATTTAATACAGTAATGAGAGGTGCACACCATTTTAAGGAGTTAAGTTGGCAGAGGATATACAGGGCAAGATTCTTATTAATTAATCAAGTTAATTAAAATTAATTAAATAATTAAGTTTGGTACCTCAAAATGAATTAAAAATAATAGTTACCATTTTACCTGTTAAAATACATGTGGTGCGTAAATCATAGAATTAGGCTTTTAATTGACAACTTCCATCTAGAACAAGCAACTCTGACCCCCCTTCCCAATTGTATGTGTCTGTGTGGCAAGACGACACTTTGCCATATCTATATCAATTTGTTTCGCTGACAGTCAGAACTAATAAAAGTATGTCCACAAATATTATTTGTTTTTAGCTAATATTACTCTTTATTATTGCCAGTA
>NW_022691757.1:0-554 GCF_011630105.1 Anneissia japonica
GTTGCGTTTCGGCATAGACAAGCGTGACGGTCCGTTGGACGCATCGTTGGCGCAGGTATTTCAACAGCAACAGAATCTGCGAGATGTGAGCATTTACTACACCGAGATCACAGACGAATTCTTCGAACAATTGATTAACACGTGCGAAAACTTGACATATGTCAGCTTATTCTGTTGCCAAGGACTCACCTTCAAGAACGTTCGAATTGCCCCAAGAAAAGTGCAATATCAACTTTCTCTAATCACCATGAGCTTCGATCCAGTGGCTTTGATGAACGCTTGCGCACCTCATCCGCAATCCTATCCGCTGCTGCAGTTGAACCTCACAGCCTGTCACTTCGACAAAAAAGTGATGGTGAATTTGGTAAGGGAACACGGATGGTTTCGTGTATTCGTAAAGAACGTTTTCACCAAAATGTGGAAAGACGTACGTTTGCTTTGTGATGTGTAGATGATGGCTTAACGATAAAATAAACTGGACACGAAAACAAAAAAGTGTTTCTTTTCTTTTCTTTTGTTTTATTCTGGAAACTTTAGATTTAACAGTAAATTTA
>NW_022691758.1:0-669 GCF_011630105.1 Anneissia japonica
GTGCAAAACACAGTGCTGACTGAGTTTTGCACTGCTGACTCTGTGTTTTGCACTGCTACCACCTGCACATTTGGCGTTCCATATTTTGGCGTTCCATAGCCGATTGCTCGCTCGCGAACAGCCTAGCCAACAAGCAGACAGAACCAAAATAAATAGCAGAAGATCGAAAGGAGAGCCCTTTTTTGGGGCATTATTTATTTACTTATTTATTGAACGAGGGTAAGATACGAGGGTTTAGGGCCTATCAACCTGTTCTATTTTGTGATTTTCAAAAAGTAACATTCTTTTAAGACATCTAAACAGCTTGTCGTACCATTGATAGTAATGAAAGTAGGTCTGTAAAATTAAGGGGTAAACAATTATTAAATATGTCTATGTATTCATTAGAAAAATAAAGTAACTAAAGCTTATTCAATCTAGCGTGTACCTTATGTTCAACTTAACTTCACAGCTTAATTATAGCATAAACAATCAGTAAAAAAATATGTAAAAGCAATTTAAGTTGAAAAAAATCACAAGTCAATTTACTTTTCCGACTGTGCATTGAAAATGTGACGACGACGATCTATAATAATAATAATAATAAAAAATAATAATAAATAATAAAAAAAAAATAATTTATTATTATTTAAATAATTAAGGTATTAATTTACATTGCGAACACACGCA
>NW_022691759.1:0-842 GCF_011630105.1 Anneissia japonica
TATATTGTCATTAAAAAGAAAATAACTATTTATTAAAATTTCTTTTTTAATAATGAGCTTCAATAATATAGTTTCTAAAAATAGATATGGTTCTATAAATTTGTATGAATTTTCCTTGGTTTAACCTAATTTTTTTGGCAGCTCTACACTAGACATGCCCTTTGGACCACAATTTGACAGTTGACAGTTTTTAAATTTATTATTTAGGCACACGGGTTGGGTTAAGGATTGATAATAGCAAACTGCCTAAGTAGCAAACCATTTCACATAACGGCAGAAACATGCACACAAGATGCTTTATATAAACCAAGTCTCATTATGAGGCTTGGGGAGTGAGGTTGTTTTCGGTTGTGAGAAAAAAAAAATCCTGCCACTAACAGGACCTAGGATTTAGGCTAAGTTCAGACCTGAGAGATACGCCAGTCGTATCTAACACCGGGCGTAAGTTAATCCGTGGCGTAACTAGCGAGATGTCTAGACTCGGCGATTAACGAACGCTAGAGTAAATATTCGCGCGAAATATTCGTTTACGTAATTCGCGCATTTTTTTTCCTGTTTACATCTAAGCTTATTTTGAGTTCAAACTCCCTGATGCGTTACTGTCATAAGGTAGTAGTGGCGTACGCTAATGCTACGTTCAGACCTGGGAGATAAGCCAGGCGTATCTAACACCGGACCACGTTAATCCGTAAAAACTAGCGAGATGTCCAGATACTAGAAACACAAGATAGAGTTCTCCCATAGAGGTATAATAATAGCTCTATGAGTTCTCCACAGAAAAAAAAACTGTTCCACCGAAATGCATGGTGGGAATACAAACAATGGGGCGCCACGTACGACTG
>NW_022691760.1:0-1042 GCF_011630105.1 Anneissia japonica
AATAAATAAAAGGTGACAAGGTGAAATAAATAATGAATAGAATTTGAAATAATAATAATAATCTTACATGCTGCATGTATTTGAACATGCTTTACTAGGTCTCTTCCTCCGCCAATATCCCCAGAATTAAATGAATTAAAAACCTCATTGTCCGTACAATCTTCTGGTATTTTCTTCGCGAACCAATCCTTGACAACTTTTATTCCTTCCCTGATTTGCATGACAATAAGTGGCATGCTGAACACAAAATCCAGCCACCACAGGGTGGATCGAGATCCTAGATATTATAGAGAGAGCAAAGCTAGCGCGCGAAACTTCGAGATTTGTTCGCCGTTCGTCGTCAACGAACGTCATATCTCTCTTTCTTGTGGACATGCGCAGTATGAAAAAGATCGCCTATAAATAGATATTGTTACTTGGCGACTACTCTAAAGATCGAAAATCATCATTCACCAGCCTTAAAATTTGTTTTTGACGAACAAACGATCGTTTATTCAATGAAAAAAATCTAGTAAAAAAAAAAAAAAAAAATCGCGATTTCGTCAAAAGAGATGCGCGCGGGGATGATAAACTAATCATTTTTTTTATGGGGCCTAAGATGGTTATTTCAGAGAAATGGATCATATAGAGATTGTAACTGAGCCAACTGTAGGAAGACCTAATAATATAACGTATGCTAGGCCTGTGAATATACCTAGAATAATGAATGAAGCTATGCAGTAATATAATAATAATAATAATAATAATAATAATAATAATAATAATAATAATAATAATAATAGTAATGATAAAAATAATAGTAATAATACTAATAATAATAATAATAATAATAATAATAATAATAATAATAATATAATAATAATGATAATAATAATAACAATAATAATAATAATAATAATAGTAATGAGTAAATTCCAAAAAATAAAATATAAAATAAGATGAAATAAAATCGGGTAACTACAGAAACGTATCGAAAAGAAAAGTTATGCCTTAAAAAACGAGAACCCACTAAGGATACCAAGATCCTTGTTTAAACCAGATA
>NW_022691761.1:0-637 GCF_011630105.1 Anneissia japonica
GGAAGTTTATGTCTTGGAATGGGTACCCTTTAAAAGTTGTTAATAATGTACTTAAGAAATTAAATTAACCTAAATGTATACATAGGCCTACTTGATTAAGATTTGGGTTAGATTGCCTTATCTAGGAAAACCAGGTGAGTTCATTTTACATAGATGTTTAAATAAGGTAAAGAAACACTTAATTAAAGAGGTAAAATTCATAACTTTATGGCAGTATAAAAATGTTTCTCATTTTATATCTAAGGATCAAACCCCTAAGGAGTACAGAAAGTTCTGTTGTCTATCATTTTAAATGTCCAGGCTGCAATAGTGATTATATTGGTAAGACAGATAGGTGCTTAATAACTAGACTTAAAGAACATTCTTCACGATCTGATAGTGTTATATTTGATCATGTTAAAAACTGTGAGGCATTCCAATTTGTTTTAGATTACAGGGTATACTTGAAAATGATAATGTGTCTGTAATGTAAGTAATAAATTAGGTTTAATATTTCCTAGTACTAACATTATTGACAGCTCCCGAAACTGGTCTATCCTATTGTTTAAAGAAGCATTCGCTATACGTAGACTACACCCTTCGCTTAACAATGGGCTCAGAGCTTCAAAAAGAGCTTTCTTTGTTTTTGTAGGTATCT
>NW_022691762.1:0-351 GCF_011630105.1 Anneissia japonica
TTTTGTTCAAAATTTCATTCAATGGCATGCGAAGCGTGACTGTTGTGTCAGGCCTAGGAACCTAGCCTGGCGGAAGGTGGGGGGGGGGGCTAGCAGGTAGGACCTAACTCAGCTTGGAACTAGGCCGTTCCACTAGGCCAATTATTTTAGCCTCTTTTGCTCTAGCCTTTGATAGATGTACCTATTTACCACTGGTACTACTATAGAAGGGGGTACTAGCTGTTGTTGTTGTTGTTGTAGTACATTTGATAACAAACATACAAAAAGCTCACAGTTAGTTACAGGCGTAGCCTACATCCCATAAATCGGTAAGATTTTATAGGCCTGCCGTAGGTAAATAAAGAACAGTAC
>NW_022691762.1:356-806 GCF_011630105.1 Anneissia japonica
ATACTCGAGCGTCACGACATTGCGAAGTGCCTGCTCTTGTTCGTATATCAAACTCGAGTCGAATCAATCCGAGACGGCCCGAGTGGAGTTTCATGCAAATGTTTCGTACGGAAAAAATAATCGCTTCCGGCTAATAACAATAACACACGCATGCGCAAATGTGTGTTTAAATATTCAACAATTGAAAACAGTATATAAACTCAGTAAAATATCCTTGAAGCAATACAAAAAGACAGCCCATATTTTAAAGATTATTTGCAAGAAAGGAATTATATCTAAGTGTAAAGCAAGATCAAACTTGTTAGACCTCGAAAGCCGGAAACAATCATGGTCAACTCAGAATACAGGAATTCGCAGCCGTCGGTATGGCAAGCCCCAGCTGTCTTAAGCCTACAAAAACTATTATATTATTTATGTTTGCTATTATATTATTTACGTTTGTTATTATAT
>NW_022691763.1:0-1034 GCF_011630105.1 Anneissia japonica
AATTATTTATCTATATTTGTCTATTTACTTGTTAAATTTATTTTTATGTGTACTTATTTATACTACTTTGGAAAAAAACAATTCTTGAAAAATCTCAAATTTAAGACTCACTGACACTAGGCTAATAGCAATGTGTGAATACTGATTAGGGCCTAAACACATACCAGAACTATTTTATTCTTGTTATATTTCTGTTACTTTATAGCTCATTAATTATAACTTTTATTATTTTGATTGTTAGTCAATTACTTCAATTTTTTATATTAAAACAGGCAAGGGCCCCCTAGCCTAGGCCTACTACTACCTAGGCCTACCGAATTTGTATTACTTTTATTTATTTATTTATATTTATTTATTTAAGGCCTTTACATTATTTATTTTTATAAATTGGGAAGCCTGCAAATATTTTATGTGCATCCATTAGACCCTCCTAGCCTATGATATTATTTAGCCTGCCTACCCTCCTAGCTAGGAGGAATCTAGATCTAGTCTAGCTAGGCCTTGCCTAGGCTGTACGTAGCCTAAACTGGGAGGACAAGAAAATTATCCCCTCCCCCCGCCACACACACTGCTTCATATCTAATTTAGTAATAGAAAAGACAATGATATTAATAATCATAGGCCTAGGGCCAACCAAGCCTAGCTAGGCCTAGGCATCATAATACATAGGCATGCCTACTACTAGCTACTACGCATAGGGCCAGGTACTTAGGCATAGGGCTAGGGCCTAGCTAGGCATAAAAGTTTACCTTTTCTCTTTCAAAATTTGGAAGAAGGTGAATCAAGTCTACTTTTTTCAAGGCATCTTCAATACTAATAGACTTGGCCATTGTCTTTCCTCGCTTGTCAACGATCGACGGCACGAAGAAAGAGAGAGTTCCACTAGGCTCGTTCCCACAGCCGTTGATTTTTTTCCACTTGACCCGATGTCAAAGGTCATGAAAGCACCGAATGATAAAAGAACCGTATGTAATGATGAAAGAGCCGAAAGCTAAAACTAAAAAGCACCAAATGATAAAAGATCCGTAAGTGCG
>NW_022691764.1:0-925 GCF_011630105.1 Anneissia japonica
GCTCACTGCGGGCGACGGCGACGGCAACGCGACGAATAACGCACGCGAAGACACGGACCCAACGGATCGTCTTTTTAATGAGGATCCGTTCAGATTGCCACTGACAATCAGCAGACGGCGTTACGTCGTCTATCGCTCGCCGGAAGCAAATGTGGATTCGTCGTGCGACGGTCGTACGACCGTTGTACGGCGCAGTGAGTGTCCGGCTTAACGCCACGCTACCCAAACTATGGGTCGCGACCCGAAAGTGGGTCATCAAACTTTTGCGGTGGGTCGCGAACAGGTTTGCTAAAAAAAAGAAAAAAAAAGAAAACAGATTATCAATTAATGTGCTAATTTATCGGTTAACAGATTTTACGACCAGCAGTAAACAGTATTTTAGGTGAATCCTCATTAGGAAAACCCCACTTAGGGGCCCCAACCACATGGTCTTCGATCTAGCTCCCTGACCCAACTTTGTTGATAGCCTACATAACAGCATAATGTGTCTCTGACATCGACTGTATGATATTATATTCTAAATTTTTAAACTTTAAGTCTGTGAGTGACATTTCCGATCATTTAGAGGTGATGTAATCATAAATTGTCTTACCTCAGCCCCAAGCATGATGGGACTGAGGTGGAATTGACCCTTTATCAGTAAAATTCACTCCCTGGGTCCTATTCCTGGATTCATTACTAATAGGGCCTGGCCTATATCATTTACTCTGTCGTTAAAAACACTGAAGAATGCAATGACAAACATAATTAAAAAACGAGCACATCTATAATCCCACAATGGAGTTGGCGACCGAGACCCAAAAGGGATCCACTCTCAGAAAGCCACATGGCCCCCCCGGCCCCATCGTTACTTCCTGGATTTAAGAGGCCTATATTCCCCCTAGATACACCACGTGGAAATGGGAGGAACGAAAGCCCTGCCGGG
>NW_022691765.1:0-956 GCF_011630105.1 Anneissia japonica
CGTTGTGCCAACGTAATTTTTCGACCTTCAACCAACGTCGGGTCAACGTCGCTTGCTAGCTGGGGCCGATTAAGAACCAGGGATATATAGACACATCAGGCTATAAAAGAAAATTTGATTGTGTGGACAGAGCTGATAAATACAAATAAATCAAGCAAAAAAGTAAATTATCAGTAATTGCTCGATGTATACATTCAGGGAAAGCAAGCAGAAAGAGGGGGTGGGGATGGAAATTGTTGGGCCTTGGTGAGTCCAGATCCGGGCCAAGCATGCGGGCCGCGGATTAAGAACCAGGGATATATAGACACACAATGACTAGGCTATAAAAGGAAATTTGAATGTGTGGACAGAGCTGGTAAATACAAATATATTAAATCAAGTAAAAAAGTAAATTATCAGTAATTGCTCGAGGTATACGTTCAGGGAAAACAAGCAGAAAGAGGGGGTGGGGGCTGGAAATTGTAGTTACTTGGTGAGGTCTAGATATGCAAGTCCCCTGACTCATATTTCCTAAGGTGTGGTGAAGGAGACCTTTGCATGTTGTTGCCACTGTATGGTAAATACCGTAGTTTACAATTTATCTTATTATTATATATGTTTTAGAATACTGACATAATTTAAATAATGCCTTTTATTTAGATTCAGTTTTTTCCAGTTTCTTTTATTAACATTAAAATCGCATTAAAGTCTGATTGATAATATTTTATTTTCCCTGTAAAGTAATGAAATAACGAATCACTGCAGTGTACAGAACAAAATACAAAGATAAAACTTGGCGACAAAAAAGTCGAGGTGATGCTAATACTGAATGACTCGAAAAGAAGGCTATTCACGAAACACAATTTGATCAGAACAAAACACAGGAACAACACTTGGCAGCATATAGAGCCTGGTATTCGCAGGACAATCGAAATATATTTTTATAAGCGCTGTTCTTTGGTTCATTAACTGTCTAT
>NW_022691766.1:0-1127 GCF_011630105.1 Anneissia japonica
TTTCTGGATCCGCCCCTGAATAGCATCCTAATGGGGTGAACATAAAAGCATTTTAGGCAACTGGCGACCTCTCTTCATCATGAAATGTTTCTTCACCGCTACATGAGTCAAGATCAAGTAGAGGGTTTAACTGTACTCACAAAGTATACCTTATTTAAGTATATAGGACCAGGCCTATACTCCTGATCCATTGTACACTGGCTTGGCTCCAAAAAAATTGAACTTGCCTATCGACGTTTTAAAAGCAAAAAACCCTCGGTTTTCATCATGCGTAAATTTTAGTCTTGTCCAAAACAAATGAAAAAAAAAAAACTGCTTACAAAAAAGACCTCTTCTTGAATATTCCTCTGCAGCCTGGGACGCATATACACAAAATTGCGATAATGAGCATGTTCAGTATATTTAGTTAAATTAAAAATATATTAATGCTTCTCAAATAGGCCTTACCGTTACATTAAAAAAAATTCTTGTTTGTGCCTTTATATACACAGTGGTAATGCAGACAAAAGTATTTATATTATTAATATTCTTATACGTTAGCTCTACCTGATTCAAAATTAATTTTAACAAAATTGTTTTTAAAATTCGTGTCTACAAAAACATGGGCCTCATTTGATATATAATTGCGTCAATTACTACTTTTGTACAGCGCCATCAGCGACCGAACATCAGTAAACTTACTACCGAGAATCCAGACTAAAATAATGATCAATTAATGTAGTGATAATTATGTGATGCTATATTATTATGTGATGCATGGTACTGTTATTTTGACTAAAACTGTATCAATTGTTGTCACAAATACATGATGTTAATGTTGGCGTTAATAATCAAGTTTAATGTGAAGTGTAATCTTTTAATTCGTAAATGAAATCTTATTGTGAAGAATTTGTTACTATTTTAAAATTTTAATTATGTTATCATGTTAATTTGTTGCAATATATTTTGCGTATTTTGTTTCTTAAATAAGGTATTTTTGTAAATTAATCCCAATTCGGTTAAATTATTTTATTGTTTACTGCGATGACATCTGTTTGTTAAATAAAAGATACTAAAATGTAAGTTTACATGAATGAATTCTGAATCAGATTGTTGTACATATAATTGTATTTGAAATGTATGTAGGC
>NW_022691767.1:0-1280 GCF_011630105.1 Anneissia japonica
GTAAGTTGACAAAAAATACAACGCATTTTAAAAATAACACAAAAGATTTAATGGCAGACATGTTTTGGGTTACCTTCAACCCATCATCAGTTAACAAAAAACAAAACAGAAATGAACCAAATACTCTTGTAGACTATATGTATATAGGTAATTATCATGCTGAATATTAAAGAGATAGATTGATTTGTTTGACAATAAGTTTGACCAACTATAACTATTGCTTACGTGTATATTTAAATAAGCTTTAAGTTAACATGTTTAATCTGCAAATTAAGATCTGGATTGTTCCATTTTATGTAAACTTCGTCTGTGATTTGGTTTTCCTTTTTTAATTTTCGTAATAGCCTTTTTAGACTTTCTTCTTTCTTTATTGTAGGATCATCACGGAGAATACTGAATTTTGATTTATCATTAATGATCTCAAGCATGCCTTTGTCATATGTTTCCCTATCCATAATAATTACTCCGTTGCCTTTGTCAGGCTTAGTGATAATAATGTTCTTGTTTTTACGAAGTTGTTTGATAACCCTGATTTTTCCTAAGTCCTTGGTTGATGGTGTGAACGAGTGGTAATAAGACTGTGCCATTGCTGATAGATGTGCTCTGATTTCCGGAACTTTCTCTTGATCCACAAGGTGTTTATTGATGTTATAATTCAAAGATTCAAAACTTGCATAGATATCAGCTTTGTTTATCCTTTGTGGAACAATTGAATGTCCTAGACCATCTTTTAGCAAGTCCAATTGTTGTTTGGATAACGTAACCGAAGAGATGTTGGTGACAGTATCAGTTTTATTGAAGGGTAGTGAAGAGTTCCCCGTAAGTTTTCTCAATTTCTGTTCATGTTTTAATAAAACCTTTGAAATATAACGATTCACATTGTGTTGTAATGCCTTTTTTAAGATGTAAAACTGGACAGAGCGTAGTTGTTCACTTACTTTGTTGGAAATTTCCTTTCTTAAGTTTTTTGGATGTACTCATACATAAACAGGATGATAAATTGAAAACATCTGTTTTCAGAAAATCCACCTTCAGTGGTCTATTACTATGTTTTGTTAGCTACTGTCCTTTTAATTACAAATTAAGATTAGTCAACACACTTGTTGATAGAATTTATAAGCTAAATAACACTTGGCTTGGCCTAAATAATGATCTTTGTGACCTGAAAAATATCTTACTACGAAATGGTTACCCAATTCACATTGTTGACAAGTTTATTAAAAACTATTTAGATAACACAATCTCTGATATTACAAAGAAAACTGTCAATGATGACAATG
>NW_022691768.1:0-502 GCF_011630105.1 Anneissia japonica
TTTCAGATGTGTAATTGCAATCATTATCATCTTTGATAAGTCCTAATATTGCAGTGTCATCAGCAAATTTGATAACTGGACAGTCTTGATGGCTGGACCTATAGTCAGCTGTAAACACAGTATAAAGAAAAGGAGCCAGCACTGTACCTTGTGGTGCACCAGTGTTGCTGACCACATATTCAGATTTGACATAATCATTTAGTTTCACAAATTGATATCTATTTGTGAGGAAGTCTAGTACAAGACCAGCTAATTGATTAGGAACATTCATGTTTAATAACTTACGAGTAAGTAAATGTGATTGCATAGTGTTGAATGCCGAAGACAGGTCAAAATACATTATTCTAGCACTATTTCCCTGCTTTGCACTTTCTAGATGTGAATATAATTTATCTAATTTCAAAACAATAGCATCTACAGTGCTTCGGTTGCTCCTATACGCAAATTGGTAAGGATCCATCATATCAGTAACTAGGGGCCTTAGTTTATTTAATAATAATTT
>NW_022691769.1:0-891 GCF_011630105.1 Anneissia japonica
TATATATATATATATAGGCTTATATTATTTAAACTTATCTACATATATATACGTTCTATATTTATATTATATATGCGCGGAGTGACATTATAATAATGCAACGACCAGTTGTATGTATTCAATCTAATGGAACTACTTCAATGATAATAATTAAAAAAACAAAGATATGACCTAGAAATTAATTTGCTATCGGTTTAGATTCGCGATATGGAGGCGGTAACAGTTGATGAATGAACAATAACTCGACTAAGAAAGCAGGCGCCGCTGATGTTGACGAACAGAACCTACATTATATCATAAATCAAAGTAGTATATATATCACCTTTTTAAGAATTGAAAAATATTAGAATTTATCAAGAAATATACTACACTACGTACCCCGATTGAACGCGCCGGTAGCGTCTCTGTTGTACACACACACCGAGCTGGTTTTCCATCTGTATACACGCTCAGTCAATGAATATACTGCGGCATAATAACGGCCTAGCATGCGATATATACAAGGAAGACAGCAATATTCATGGAATACAACCAACCACCTCGGCGCTGTTACATTTCATTTGTACGACGTCTCATCGAATGAATCTATTTTGTGTTCGAATGGAGAGCAACGTCAGAGCCAGGTAATGTGATTGAATGGTTGGTGTACAACGTATGGTGCGGAGGAGATTTCTCAGTCCAACGGTTGACACGCGGCAAAAAAAGCAATTTGCTGAATATCCGTCGCTCAATGACGATATCACATAAAGTGACCATGACAACGCTTCGAATGCAAGGCTGTACACTTGTGATGTATCAGCATAATTATAAATTACACTTTGAAACTAATTCTGTGGTTAGCGATACTAATTAGGCTCGTTAGGAAAAATGCAAAATTGCGAGCTCCTTTGA
>NW_022691770.1:0-3007 GCF_011630105.1 Anneissia japonica
CATCTCGCTAGTTACGCCATGGATTAACGTACGCCCGGCGTTAGATACGCCTGGCGTATCTCACATGTCTGAACGTAGCCTATATCTCTATGGTTATTACCCAGTGCAGCGCTGCGCAGCGCGGTAGAAGTACGCCCGCTATAAACTCAGTAAGCAGAAAACAAAAGTACAGTATCTTGTGGAGAACAGATAAACATACAAACCTACCGTGCGCGGTGGAGTACTGGGTAATAAACATAGAGATATAATAAGAATCTTGAGGATATTTCCCGTACGATTAAAATCGTAACGGTACTGGGTTTGGTCTACAGGAGCTCGTGTTCCGTACAGGTCATTCCATTCATAGAAAAAGCCTTTAATGGTGAAAGCGTACCTGTCATTAGCCGTAGTAGCCTAGGTCAATACATAACACCGGCTGTATAAAATTTATTATAAGATTGAAAATGTTAATCTTATTATTGCAGTAGTGATACACTATGTACACGGTTTAGGGCCTAGTTATTGTTATTTATTCGTTAACGTTATCATATTAATATATAAATTTAATGTATTGTTTAAGTATGAATTACTATGTACATGTTAAATTAATTTTATCTATTAAAATTGTATATTTAAATAATATAGTAAGAGGCACTGATAGCCGAGGTCTAGCCTAGACCAGTCCTTAAACAAATGAATATGTGAATGTATAAAACTATGAAAAATATGAAGAAAAAAACGCAAAATTGTGAAAGAATAAAGGAAGAAGGAAGAATAGGAAAGAGATTTGGAGCGGCTGAAATATTTTCCGAAAATATACAATAGTAGTCAATATGCTATTATTGCATTACGTTTTTGTAAACACATACAAGTGTTAGTTGGCGTCCTACACTGGCTGCGTACAGAGCCGTAGATAGAGAGTTTGGCCAACTCGGTTTCAATCACGTGACTTACACCGGCCATGTTGTCAACAACGCGATAGGGTAGCAGTTATTATAGATGATTAATGCTATAATGTGAAATACCGTTATGTTGGGTTGGGTTATACAGGGGTTTATTTAAGAGCCGGCGGCCGGCGCATTCGATCGGCTACTACGATGTTTTCGCCGGCTACTTCAATCAATGCTGTACAAAAATTAATACAAAAACCACCAATATAAATAGCGCAACAGGCCTGTAAAGAACCTTATTTACCTACACGAAGTTAATTTGCAATAGTATGCATTCATTTTGATGTTCCTTTCTGTTGAAAGTTCGTTAAAAAATGTCTACCAATTTTCAGACTCCATTTCATGAACTCGCGGCGTAAACAAAGTTAAAGTTCAAAGTTCGGCAGTCGCGTATGGGTGAGTCCATCAAAGAAGCCACGCCTCCAAATCACATGTTAGCCAATAAGATAATAGAAATTTCTCCTCCACCACATGCTCAGGTGATGACGATATACATCGCCCAAACTCTTTTTACATTGGGCTTCCGGGTTTTCTTACCGCGGAGAAGAAAAAAAAAAACAGATCGTCGTTTTAAAATTAATTTGTGTATGACTATGAACCTTTTATTTTCATTTCATTTTTATTTTACTATCCCTCTTTGTGATGACATAGATATTTCGGAAATGATAAATAATAAAAAAAAAAAAACAACACTGGCTCAAATTCATTTACATTCGGTGGCGGAGGTAGCAAGCCGAACCAACTATATTGAATGCTGTTTACACTCACAATTTCAGAGTCATAGATAGTACAATGATTAAAACGGCAGAGCAAGCCAAAATCGTCTCAATTCACATCACATGAGACATTTTTTTCCAATGTGGTATCCATTCCTTTTCGATATCTGCGTAAATTTTAGAACTATTTTTTGCTCTCCTTTATGTTTTCTACAACGCAGATCTAGGGCATAGGCCTAAATGGTGAATCCCCACAAATTTCAAATTTGTGAAAAGTAAACAACTTCATCATTATAAAAATTGTATTTTCAATTTTTTTTGGTGGATTTTATTAAATGTGTATAAACTTTAAAAAAAATGTATTTCAATTATTGAATCAATATTCTGACCTTAAATTCCGATGTTGAGCTCGAAAAATTCGTAAATTCTAGGCCTATTCTAACCTACTCAGTAAGTATACTAATCAAGGAGGTTCTGATCATCACTGCATGTGATTGCACATGTGCACAGTGCAACCACTGTGCAGTGTATACTAAGAAGTTCAATGGGAAACTAATTTTCCGTACCATATGACATACCACGATGTTCAATCATCATCAATCAATGTGTTTTAATCGATATTAGGCCTACAGGAAAATAGTTTGTTAATAAAACATTGATAAACATTGTTCATTTTGTAGGATGCTTGAATACCATACAAAATTAAGGAATATCATACTAGTGAGTACTGTATGTGTGTAAACTTGTCTCTTTCTTATCTGTGCCTGGGATAGCCAGCTAAGTCCTGGCAGGCTTCTAGATACTGTAGCCTACACAGTGGCTGTAGGCCTATCTAACCTGGGCCTAAACTCACGATACGATATTTTCAGCTATTGTATGATATTCCTCTCATGAATTAATTTTAGGCTTTTTGAGATTCGCGAAAGTTTAATGTCGCGAAAACGGCCGAAATTATCAAATTCGCGAAAGTTTCTGGTTTACAGTATTTAGGCTAGGTAGGCCTAGATGTATGAAGAATATGTAAAAATATCAACTTTTTTAGAGCTCAGTAATTGATTCTGAAAAACTGTTAAAAAAAAATGATGTAGAGAAATGCCATCAAATGGGCTTAAAAAACTCCTAAACCCTGGAGCGCAATGGCGCTTCCGCCCCCTTGACCCCCGACCAGGGCTCTGCCCCTGGACCGCGATGGGGGCCTAGGCGGCCCCCTATACCCCCGGTCTATTTCAATTTACTCTCCTGTTACTTTCAAATTTCTCCTGCTACTCAAATTCTTAAATAAACCCCTGGTTATATATATTTTTCTGTAACATATACATTTTTGAAAGTCTTGTTTAATCTCTTCCACTTCTTATATATATA
>NW_022691770.1:3210-7369 GCF_011630105.1 Anneissia japonica
CCTTTCCATTACTATATCCTAATTAATGTTTACACCATTTCTTAGTATTTTTTCTAGAAGTGAAAACATTTGTACTACAAATACAAAATAAATTATTTTTTATTTATTTATTTTTTATTCATTTTTTTATATATATTTTTAAAAGTTTTTTTGCTTATAGCCTTTAATTAGGCCAATAATTAATAAAGTTACACAGCAATGTTGCACTTTGCTGTTAAATTATATAACTAAATTTCCAGAAAGCTACATGAAGTATCAGTCAAAGGTAGCTTAAATTATAATTAAAAATAAAAATTGAATCCTCCAATAAAAGCGAAAACTTGTCCAAGGAGTCCTGTGCTATGCAAACATGCCCAATTGTGCTTTACAAATCAATTAATTGTGCAACTAAAGATTTTAAAGATAAAAATATATTTTAAAGATATAGGCCTAATTACGGTATTAATTATAATATTGATTGTTTTAATACATATATTAAATCAAAACGTTTAAATTTTTTACAAATTACAAATCAAAATTTCAATGAATAGTAATAAATAATAATAATAATAATAATAATAATAATAATAATAATAAATAATAATACAGTAATAATGATAATATTATAACTCACTAATATTATAAACAGAAGTGTGGAGAATGCTGCTATTTTACTTACAAGGCCTAGCTTCTTGATTATGAATGATTAGGCATATGTTGTACAAAAATTTCTCTCAATGCAATAATTCTTCAACTTTGATTTATTGTTTAGATTTTACAAATAGGCCTAGGCTATTTGTATTGGTTTGAAGATAACCAGAATATTTTATTTCATAAATTATAGTTTACGAAGTCATAGGCCTAGAGGCCTAGATACAATTAGAAACTTTCATGTTATTAATATTTTTATCATTCATTTACAGGCGAAATTAACATATTATCGCCGACGATTCACAAACCTACTCTGTCTGCACAACCAACCTTTCTCCTCTGCAGTGTTGACTCTTAGGAGCCTCATGCAATATAGAGTAGGCTTCTAGCAACTATAGGTATAGGCCTAGATGATAGACTTTCAAAACAAAAAGATAATCGTAACGGGAAAAAATAAAGAATCGTCCTCACTTTATCTTCTCGAAATAATACAGCACGGCGTCACTGATTAATTAATTAATTCCAAAGTTAGGTAAATATGATTATACAGTATATGATATTTACAATGATATGTTAAAATCCCATAATTGAATAGACCTTTCCGAGCTGTCAATCAAACTTCCAAGTAACCAATTAGAACAAGGCATATACGCGCTGTTTACAAACACGTTTTCCACACAAACACGCACGAGTTACGAGTTTGTGCAGTGCGAGAAGCGACGTCGATATGACCATGGAGGTAAAAAAAGAGAAAAAAAATTGTCTAGGCCTACGGTGGAATATGGCTTGTGGAAGACGGCATGTCCTATATTTCAACAGGGTAAACAAGCATACAGCTCAACGGTAGGATTTCATTTATGTAAGTTAAGTGAGGCCTACAAAAATAATCGGGTCTCGTCTCGGGGTTGGCCTAGCCACAATGCCTAGACCTACATTTTAAGATTTTCGACCTCAGCAGCTGTATTCCGCGATGGATCGCGCCTGATCTCAGGACAGGGCCTGATATTAATTTTTCTAATAAATTGTGATCTATAAATGGATTGTCAGGAAAATATTCAACAGTAATGACAATGCAGGCCTTCCCTAGGCAGCTTAGATTAGGCCAATGACAGTAGGCCCTAATGTATTTAAATCCTTAGCCTAGCTGCCTCTAATATGCAAGAGATTTTTGTGTTTCGTACAAATCATTAATAAATACAATATACTTTTTTTCATAGCATTTTGTTATTGGAGAATGGTCAAACTATTGAATATCCTGACCCAGTAAATAAATGCAGATGGAACAGTACCAACCGTGCGTAGACGTCCCCTACCAGAAATAAAGAAACCAAAACAAAATATCACAGAATGTAAGTTAGGATAGGATAGTCATGAGTAGATTTTTCATATGATTAAAAAACGGTAACTGTAGGCCTACAGGGTTTGGTATACAGGAGTTGGTGCTGAAGTTTGTTACCACTTGTATTGTAAACTTGAATATTATTAAGAAAAGTAAATGAAGAGGATAATGTTGGAAGAATATGTGCAATATAAAAAAAAAAAAAAAAACAATTGTAAAATAAAGAGTAACAATTTTAATAGATTATGCATAACATTGAGAACATATTATTACAACTATTACTAAATTAATTATATAGCAATATATTTTAAATATAAAATTGTATTACTTTTTTGTCAATCTTTAGTTTTCATTTATAATGCTGTATGTATTATTAAAAGGTTGCTGACACATTAAAAGTTAAAAAATCCTTTTATCCTCCATTTGAAAAACCTTTTTGCAAGATATGAAATATTTTTGATGCTATGGCCTTTCCAAATACAAAAAGGTCTACACAAGATGTGTATACTGTATGTATAATTCCTTATGTACATTCAGGGCCGCCAAGAGGGGAAACTGTAACAGGCGCAAGGGTTGGTGTGGGCCCCCAGTTACGAGCGTGAAGCACGAGAAAGATTGTACGATTGATAGGGCCCTGTCCATCTGGAGGAACCCATTATTAGGGGACCCATGCCATTATTGAGGGCCCATAATAGTAATTATTTTTGAAAAATATATGGGAAATGCTACCTGCGATTTTTATGGGCCCCTGGTAAACTAGGGCCCTGGGGATCTTTTCCTCCTTCCCTCTCTTGGTGGCCCTGTGTAGATTCAAGCTATTTGTGTTGAATTTAAATAAAAGATGTATGTTACATGTATGCCGTTGAAAATTAAATCTGATCATTATGTTTCAATTACAGTATAAAGAAGCTTCTGTGTGTGTGGATTTTTTTTTTGTCGTCATTATTTAATTTGTTTTAATATTATTATCTTTACTGAACATTTTTATATACAAAGCCATGTTGATTGATGGATGGATTGGGTTAGTTAGTCCCCTTATATTTTAGTCTCAGATGAATGTACAGTAAATATGGCTCGATAGCAGTACAGTAGATAACTTTAGAAAAGAAATAATACTGTACACTACCGTACATGAAATGCACTGGTTCAATGCCTTTTTGTTTTTGATTGTAATTCTGCTACATAACGTTTGTCAACCACCGCGTGCTGAATAGTACAACAATGTTACAATTTTAATGCAGCATACGCAGTTTACAAAAAAAAACAACATAGATTTATATAATTAATATGCCTGGTTCTTCTGATTGTGTACATTTCTAAAATGTCCAGTGAGAAACATCGAATCTTATATAGCGATTATTTTAATTTTCATATGGCCTGGATGGTATAAGAATTATTTTTTTAATATTTCACCCAAAATAATTATAAATATTTAGAATAAAATGCAATGAAAAGGTATGACAGCTAATCACTACAAAATGTTGTCATTTACATCATTCATTCATTCATACATTTATTCATTCATTTAAACTTTATTCATCCAAATATTTAATATAAACCACCAAACAATATTTTATAATTAGAAAATTCACTATCAAAAAATTCCGAAGCTGGCCCTCTATAGTTTGAAAAGTTTCTATCGCTTGGCAACTTCTAATTGTTGGAAATTTGTGACTGTTGCTCTTTCAAGTTTGGTGAGTTTAAATTTATAAGTAATTATTACTAAAAATTGGGCAATAATGTTACAATATTATATATTTATATTGTTGGAAAGTTGTGACAGTGTTGCTCTTTCAAGTTTGGTGAGTTTAAATTTATTTATATTTATAACTAATTATTACTAAAAATTGGGCACTAATGTTACAATATTATATAGGCCTAATAATAGTTTATTTAGGCTACAGGCCATGATACCCTTCTTCACAGCATCAGGCCATAACAATTATGTCTTAAAACTTATTTTTGCAGGATGTCTTTTACCTAAAGGATATAAATCCTACATTATATGAGCGTGTAGTTGAATTTGGCCATTTTTTCATCAGACGTTCGGATCTTATAATTGAGCAACTTTTAATGAAGTCCCTCAAACCAAACCAAATCAAACCAATATCAATTAATTTCAAAATAATTATAATTTGGGGGGGGGGCGCAATTTTCTACTCTTGCCAACGGGCGCCAGAACATCTAGCT
>NW_022691770.1:7412-13252 GCF_011630105.1 Anneissia japonica
ACGACGCCCGATCACGCCCCCAGCATATTTCCCCCTAAAATTTTACCTTTCCCCTCACTTTCCTGTCCCCGATTGCAGACGCTGGAGACGCCACTGCTGGTGGCAGAGTTCTATTAGTTTATATATCATTATCATACAAGATTTAACACGAAATGGAGCCATTTCGACCCTAAGAATAGTGTACTGACAGCAGTGTAAAAACATATATAAGCATATATATATATATATATATATATATACATTCAACACTTACTGTATATGACGCAAATTTTCGGTCCGTCTGGACCCTCTTTAGGCGTAGTCCGATCGTCGTCTGAACCAATCGGTTCGTCTCCGTTTCCGCATAACATGTTACATAACACTTTACGGAGTAGTGGCTATTCATGAGTATGGTAAATAACTCATGACATCATACCACTGTTCCTTTGTATTATAGGCTATGATAGAATTCGATAAAATGTATAGACGATAAACGTCAACATATAAATTCCCACAATAATAATACATAGCCACAAGGTATGCAATTAAACTTTGGAGTTTAACCCTACTGCGGAGGAGCTGCACGTTCTCCCACTCTTCTTTCTTATTGAGGCCGGGATTATGTATTTTAATTCTCTCTGCCTTTTATATATCATCTACCCTTAATTGGAATGGTCATGTTAATATAATCATTGGTAAATGCAATAAAAATCTTGGGATGATTTTAAGCGTATCATAGGATGATGCTCCATGTAATGTTTCTAAAACACTCTTCTTATCACTAATAAGAAGTAATTTTGATTGTTGTTTTTCTGTTTGAAGCGGTACATCAAAGAGAAACATGAGGAGTATTGAGAATATACAAAAACGTCATACTAAATTCATATTGCACTATCCTGACCTTGATTATAAGGCACGCCTCTTGCGACTTGACTTGTTGCCGTTATATTAGGCGTGAGATCAGAGATCTCTATTTTTTTTTTAATAAAAGTTTATTGAAATGTATGATAATCCTATTGATGACTATGAATCAAAATTTTTAATTCCTCACCAGACTTTCTTCTGATTCATTCATGTTATCTGTCCCTCGATGCTAAAAACCAGATCTCATAAATCTGTTTATTTTCAACGAATGGTGCCTATTTGGAATAATTTTCCTTTTCAATTCGATTACATTCTTCTTTTTCATCTTTCAAAAACAAAGTGCTTGGATTTTATAATACATTACTACCGGTAAATTGAAATCTAATTTTCTTGGATGCTGTTGGATTATGAACATTTTCTATTCAAATTTTAAATTGTTATTTGGACAAATCTTTATTTTAATGCAAATTTAGGCCTATTTATTTTTATAGTTTTAATTGATCTATCTCCGTTGGTAAGACGACTATGTATATGTGCTTGTTATCCTGTTCTGTACTTGCCTTTCTGGTGTTTTTTTAACCAGTTAAAGTTAAATTAATTGAAATAGGAATTGTAATATACATATACATAACGCAGTAGCATTTAACATTAACATTTACAAATACCAAAATGCAAACACTATTAAAAAATGTCACTGTATCTGTTTAAAAACAATGTTGCAAACTTAGATTATAGCTCGGTGGCGTAGGGACTGAAAGTGTAACAAGTGCAAGGCACTGAGGATCAAGGCCATTAGGGCCCCTTCAATAAATACGCCTAAAATAATACAGTAATAAAAAATAAACGGCTAGCGGGCTTCACCAATTTATATATACTTATCTATAGTTAATAGTATACTAAATGCAATATAACATTCAGAGACCACATGGCATAATGAATTGAAAGTTTAATATAATCATCAATATAATGTATGTTGGCTTATAGTGTAACAAGAAATGTGTATGTAAGCCTACATATAATTTATATGTTGTAATGTATATTCATGTAAGCATATAATAATCATTTACGTATGTTTTGATGAATGCAGCCATATCTTAGTCGGCAAACATTTTCGGTAATATTCAGCGTGCTTTAGGTTTATCATATATAGTTACCAATATGTAACATGGCGTTTTCTCTTGTTATGTAGACGTACTATTTATTCTGAGGCAGCTCACAGACATAAAATAGTTCAGCAGTACATGGATAATCATTCCAAGTACCTAGATTTGGATCTCGTTTCCATTGGTGAGCGCAGTCTTCGTTTTGATAGTTGTCAGGTTGATTTTTATGCCAACTTGTGTATGTTGCCAACTGGTTGTTGTTCGTCCAAACCCACCGACCTTCGTAACCTGCATCTGTCAGTCCAATCCAGAAGGTATAGTCAGATTTGGCTGCCAATCCACCAGTAGATGAATCCCAGAGTTTTGAGACGAATTTATTTTCGGCTTCATTTCGGAGAGATACCAGATGGCCCATATCGTACCCGTTGAAGTGTCTGTTGCAGCGGGCTTCTGCAGCTGCCCAGTTCAACTTGGTCCCGAATATACGGTAGCAACTTTTTTGGAATGGAACCCAAAATGGAGGACACGCAAAGTGATATATTTCATCAGCTAAACACATCTTTGCTGTGACCAATGTTATACAACAAACCATCCACAATTTAAAATTCCTGCATATGAAAAGAAATAATTTCATATAATTATAATTCCAGAAAGTTATCAATTCATAACAGACCGTAAAAAAATAATTAGAATGTTAAAGACCAATTTAATGTTTATGTCAATAATTTCGTTTCTTACGAATAAGTATAAAATATTATTATTGGTCTTGTAGCACAGAATCACACGGCGTTTAGAATCACCATTTAGGCCATGCCTACGTTTTTATAGGACTACACAATATTTTGAATGAATAAATAAATAAATAAGAATAAGGGTGGGATAGGCCTACAACATTCAGTTTAGTTGAATTTAACTGTACATAATAAAGAATGCATAAAGATGAGTAGGTGAAACGAACAGTTAAATTTACATATTGAAGTTTAAGTCCTGCTCCCATTTTATATGTAGCGCTTCTTTGATTTTACGTTGGCAATTTTTTTTCCCTTGTGGAACGTATCATAAATACGCCCCTCATTACACTAATCCTTACATTCGGACATACTATATAAATATTTGAAAATATGATAATTTGTGTCCGTTGTAAAATGTTCGTTTCCGCGTGCTTTGAAATACCAGCCCGTTTTTTGATACAGGAAGCAGGAAGCGTTCCACCGCAAATATGTTTACATATACTGTAGTTCATATTTATGTGGTTCCAGTGCTTTTCAAAAACAATTTAATGATTTTTAAGTATAGTGTTTTACACAACGTTATGGTGTGAGGAAATGATCGGTGGTGTCTTGAAAGTAGACACAGTATTTGCGACCTCAAGAACTAATGTTCCAGGAGTTCCGGGTTTGATACTGCCACAAATTAATTTAAATACTGCTAAGAATACTACAAAATACAAATACTCAATCGACGAATATACCCCTAGGCGGCCCTCATCCGAAATGCCCACTTGGCTCACCAACCCACCCTCGTCCGTCGAGCAGATGCTGATGCCATCGCTGAATTTATTATAGAATTGAGGTATTTTCGTAAAATAAATACATTTAAAATGAAAGATCAGATAAATTTACGTACGTAAGAATTGATAAAATGAATGTTTTTCCTTTTGCGGTTATCGAACGCGAACCTTCGAAAGTTAGTTCACTTTAGGAATTTCCATTGTGTAATTTACTATGAATTAATATTCTTTCATTTAGCAGCAAGTATGATTACCTCACAATATATAAATCAAGTATTCGACTAATATTTTATTTTACAAATCAGTTGAAAGAGGGGATCCCAAAACGAAAAGGGCACTCTTTTAAATGACATAAGTTTAAATATTAATGACGTGGGGTACCGTAGTTACTTTAAAATATCAATCAAAAAAGTATTTCTGTAGTACATCGTAGCGTAGTACTAAGCAATCGTAAGTATTTGAATGAACGAAAATAACATTTTAAAAATTTCCAAAAATACGAAGTTGTTCATGGCCTGTAAGTACTAAGACGGGTCCAGTATTTGCAGGGAGTGCAGAAAGAAATTGAGGCACTCCTGTATAAATGACAGAAGTTTGAATTACGTTGGGGAGGATTTTCTTCTGTCTTGGAGATCTCCCATCTTTCCAGAAACTTTATAAAAATTATTATGAAAAAATTTATGAAAAGTTTTTCCATTATTTACCAAAATCACAAGTATAATTGTTTTGCACGCAAAATAACACTCTAGCATCTTAGGGTGAGGTCTGTCACCGACCATCACCCCCTCTGGATCCACCCTAGGAATCGGCCTACATTTTAGAATATCAGTCTGTGGAGCGCAGTCACAGCAATTCAGTTACTGCAAGTAATAAATTAGGCTACATACAATATTTCTATTCTAAAGCATAATACCCGATACTGCTTTGTGAATTTATTCTCCCTGTTTCGTTTCTCTGGCTCCCACTTAAATTTATCATTAGGACCTCAATATAAAGTGATCAGTTTTCACAGTTTTTTTTTTTTTTTTTTTTTTTTTACGTTTTTTTTTCTCTTTTTTTTTTTTTTTTTGTGACGTTCTTCTTCCTCTTTCGTTTCCGGCTCCCACTTCAATTCTTATTTAAATTTATCATTTAGGGTCTCAATCTTTTCGCAGTTTGGGAGTTCCATTTCCTTTTAATGATTTAGCTTTATGTATTAGGCCTATATTAGGAATAATGTTACTTCAAGTGATCTTGGGACATAGGCCTACTGGGGAGATAAAATATTATGTCGATTGTCAGAGTAAGTTGCGGATAGCGCTGTGAATAAAAAGTTCAAAACTTTGGACAGGTTTTACAGTGACGGATTTCGTGTCGGCGTGAAATAAGGCCAAAAAAAAAAATGTTGTGTTGCCCTTAAATGAAAAAAATCGTAGGTCGGTGTGTCGGCTTTTCTTTCTTTCTTTCTTTCCTTCTTTCCTTTTTTTTTAAAGTAATACCTGTAATAGGAAAGGCCTCAAACCGTAGTTCCTATTATAAGGAACCTGGGACTAAGGCTTCGTAGGCAACACAATAGAACAATGACAAGCTTGCCAAACAAAAAATAGGCCTATTCAAATTAATGACGGAAAACCAGTATATTTAAATAAATTAAACAAAAATAAATCTGTTTCAAGAAATATTTTAATTTATTTCTGCATCCGATCAACACGATCACACACGAACAGATCGAGCAAAACCATACTATGGCTATGAAAAATGGTCAAACAAGCACCCTTTATTACAATACAATCGAAGTTAATATCGAGAAAAAAATATTTCGTTCATAGTCGGCCTAAAACCGTAACGGAGTCTAAAATGTGAGCGTAGTACGTACCGACTTTAAAGCGATGGCTAGGCCTAGCCTGTTTTTATTTCGTGCCGAATATGGCGAAAGGTAATGAATACGATTTTAAGATTCAAGCAACCACTAGTTGTACAGTTGGTACTGGCAAAGATCTTATAAACACAAGAGAGCGTTCTCCACCTTGACCGACGCTTCTATTTGTTTCGCGGAGAACGCTATCTTGTGTTTATAAGATCTTTAGTACTGGTTGGTAAAGAATAGGCAATGCATATGCACTCTTTAGATTTAATCGTGGCTTGACAGCTCAGCGCGAGAGATCCGATGCTGCGCTGCGTGCATCGTCGTCGTCGCGCTCGGTTCTCAATTTTACGGGTGCATCTATGGCCCGATTTTGGTAAAAATATATGTCTGTTTTAGATTTTATGTTCTACATTTTAATTTTGGAAGTGGTATTTATTTGTACTTGAGTGAAAGGGATCAGACATTTAAACAAAAATTCTAAAAAGAAAAAAAAAAGCGGAGGGTAACACAACATATATATATTTTATATATATATATA
>NW_022691770.1:13858-15345 GCF_011630105.1 Anneissia japonica
CCCGCGCGATATAGAATTAATATAGGCCAAATATAAAAATAATAATTTTGAAAAAAAACCCTTTAACACCGCACCCATTTCTTGTGAAATTTATCGCATTTGGTCTTTCTATAAATAGGAATTTGGCTGTGAGCAATCAAATGAAATTAGGAAAGCAGTGGATCTTAACATTGATAGGATAGGAATATTTCGGTGTGAATCACAACAAGGAAAGACCACTAAGTCCGAAGACTTGCTTCCAGTGGGGTCTGGTTGTGAATTGGGCAGTATACCGGGAGGCTCCACTATTTTCCGAGAGACCAATGGCTTAAGGCCAACTCAGACAGTGTCGGCCGACGCAACCCGACCCGACTTATCGTCGGAGACAGTCTTAAGCCGTCGTGAGAAATATTAAACACGTTTAATATCCACGACGCGACTGCCTCCGACGCAAACCATCGCGTCTGCGTTTAAACAGACCCGACGCAACAACAAATCGCGTCGGGCTGCGTCGTACGACGCTGTCTGAGTTGGCCATTAAACGTCTCATCCGAAAGACGGTGCGCTATCGTAACTTGCATTTCAGCCCCCATCTGTAACACAGGGAGAGCAGCGATGGGAATTAAACTGAGGACCAAGAGATCTCCACGGTTCAGTTCCTACTGAGCTAAAGTAACTTGTTTTTAATCACACGTTTAAAAAAACATCAGACCTAGCAATTATTGTTGAGTCTTAAAACCGTTTGTAATTCTGTTAATATAATTATTGCAATAAGAATACTATAATACAGGAACTTGTACCGCGCCTTTTACAAGGGATACAACGCGCAATAAAATTAAATAAAAAGGCTAACCAATTGGTGATCCACAAAGACACCAGTAATGACAAAAAACAGAAAATTTGGACAGTTAAGAGAGTTACTTAAGGAACAAATATTTTTTGAGAAGCCGACGAAAACCAAAATAACAAGAAGCATGTTGTAACTTGCTAGGAAGACTATTTCAAAGCCTAGGTGAAGCAATTGAAAAGGCCTTATCACCAGATTTTTTATATTAGACCGAGGTATACGAAGACAAATGGCGATATTGTTGCTAGGTTTATAAAGTTACAAGCCTTACATTACACAAATACATTATGAACACTTACAATAACGTCATAGCTGCCATCAAAGTCAACTTGCATTAGATGAACTAACTTCAGTGTGTGAAAATTAGTTCACTACAAAATAATCGGTTTTCGAAGGCTTTAAGAGTCTTCTTTTGTAGTACGGTATTCATCACGATGGGTTTTTGTACAAAGTGACCGGGGTGGGTAATCTCCCTAGAAATAATTGTTAAGGCTTAAAAAGACAATGTCAATATCGTGTTACTATTTAACAATACAGCCTAATTAACTAATATTTTGCGTGCAAAGTATTATTAGGATGCATAATTCGTCATTTACGTACTCGTGCATTTCATTGGTGTGCATAGTTTGTTACATACATTAATTTATTAATCTAAATTCCC
>NW_022691770.1:15514-24447 GCF_011630105.1 Anneissia japonica
TATATATATATGTATATATATATGTATATATATGTATGTATATGTATATGTATATATATATGTATGTATATATGTAAATATATATATGAAATAAAATATAAATAATATTAAGAAAAATAGGCCTATTTATAATAACATTCCTTCCTTCGTGAAGTCATTCACATGAGCTACACAGTTAGTCTTTAATGTAGCCTCATTTTAAGCGAATATAATATATATAAAGGTTACAGGTTAACGGTTATTCATTAGTATAATAAATTATACTTGTTATTAATTTACTGGAAAAGTCGTAGCAGGGTCACCGACGAGCAAGTTAACAGCATGACCCCCCCCCCCCATTTATACTCATGGGTGGAGACAGGCAAAGTAAAGTGCCTTGCCCAAGGACGCAAGCAATGTGAAGATTGAGCGTCCCTTTCGAACTCCCGATCTCATGATCAGAAGTTCAACACCTTACACGCAGCGCCTGTGCCACACGCTCCAACATGGTTCCAAAGGTGTAGTAGAAAATTATCTGTTTTGTAATTGGTTCTACAATCTTTGTTACCTAATAAACACTGTTTTACAAAAAAAAAAAAAAAACTATTTTCCACAGTAATTTGTTAATTTGCATTTTGAGAAATGGGCTGCAAATTATAATATCTTGATGTTGTTATCGGTATGACGCAGCTTGAAATGGAATTATTACTCAATCCTCTGACAGTGTATTTCCAGGGAACAGTGAATTTGGTTTGGATGGTATTTCAAACCATTATTTAGAGAATGAATTATTTAGTATTTTAATTTGGTCACATGCATTGTAAAAATGTCAATATATTACACAAATCATTCGAAGTATATAAACTTAAAAAACAATGTTAAAAAGTTGTTGTTAACACCTTTCTTACCAACAATATATTCAAATAATGGTAACGTGTGTTTCACAAATAATTGCCCGGTTATAGTGGGTCTGACTCTCAAACGTTTATCTGAATTATCTTGTTCTCGACTTACATGCAGATCTTCCAAAGATAGGTAATCTAGATAGTCAAGATAAAAGCATTTCTGAATAATAAAAAAAAAAAAATAAGGTAAAATTTGTAATTTTATTGGACATATCTTGTGCCTTTAAACAAAAACAATTGTGTACGTTATAATGTCTTAAGGAATATTTCCACCGAATCCGAATTTTGTGTGTTGGAATAGAGACGGCACTCAGCGTTTTGGAAACTTGTTCGGTTTTTTTTCCTGATGTGAGTGCTGCCTTACTCCCTGGTATTGAAACTTTTTGATATGATGACTCTAATCAAGCCATGTCACCTCGGCGACCCTAGCCCCAACGGCTGAACTTCATTCACAAATCTTCCTCTTGAAACTGTTTCTATTCCAATTAAAACATTGAAATGACTTTATAGGAATTAAATTAGTCATGTTGTGAAAGAGGAGTACGGTAGTACAATATTAGTACTAAAATGGGACTCAGAAGGCGCTGGCATTATTATCCATCGATAATACATTTTACGTGGATTTTATTGATGTTAAAAACCATGTCTATGCATAATTTACACTCGAAGTATACACACATTTTCATCTGCTGAAAATATACCAAGAACGATGTAGTAAGGGTGTGTCGCATCTAGATAACTGTGGGAAAACAACATAATCAATCTGCTGCTCTCCCCCCCCCCCCCACTCTCTCTCCCTCTTTGACTTTTTATCGGTTTAGACAAGCTGATAACATGCAGCAACATGCTTTATCAAATTGTAAATGATTAACATGCATTCACAAAATTGGTCGTTTGTAAACATTCAGATGTTCAAAGCGTTTTAAGTCTTACGCTTAAAATGCATTCACAAGCTTATGTGAATACAATACAGTCACGTATCTAGGAGTCTTGAAATGATAGATGATGGCGAATTATGATGAGGGGAGGGGCTGTCTCTTATACACATCTAGATGTGTATAAGAGACAGGAATAGGGATGTCCCAAAGGAGGGGTTCTACTGTATCTGTATTATATGATAATATATTATTAATCATTATTTCGGCCCCGAAACATGGACTCAGAAATACCACACTGGTATCCGACGGGGTACTGTGGGTTACCGGTACTTCATTAAAATAGTAATATATTTTTAATAATTTGCTTTTATGCGGCAAGTTATTCAAGACTAAGTGCAGTACTTACATGGTTACCCAAACTTGAATGACACTTATACATTCATACAAAGTAGGAAAGGATGTTTGACAACAACGATACAACTTGTCATCTAGTATTAAATTGCTGCATATTATTTTTATTTTTTTCATAAATTTTGGGTGACCCTATAAAAATTTAAATTGTGACCCTATTTTGGTGTGAAGTGGCTAGAGTATTTTTCAATTATGCATAATTATGTTATTTTGAGACTTCAATGACCTGCAATAATGAGAGGAGCAATTAGGTTTTGGTGACTTTTTCCTCTTCTATATTTGCCTTTTAAGCGTATCAACAAAAATGAATTGTTTTTTATGAGGAAAACACTTATAAATATCGATATCTGTTGCGGAGAATTTGCATTTCTTGCTGTTGTGTTCTGTCGTCAAAACTTATAGAGGTGGAACTGAGATCAACGCAACACTGACGACGAAAATGTATGAGAAAACATAAGCATGCTTTCATTAATTTTTTTCGTTGAGTTTACATAAATGGAGAATAACATTTCTCTTATGCATAATTAATTTGAAGTAATTCATAAATAAACCATCGCCCGCTGAGCACCATCCCTATCTGGAGTTCGGGGCCAGAAAATATATTATAAAAGCAAATTATTAAAAATATATTACTATTTTAATGAAGTACCGGTAACCCACAGTACCCCGTCGGATACCAGTGTGGTATTTCTGAGTCCATGTTTCGGGGCCGAAATAATGATTAATAATATATTATCATATAATACAGATACAGTAGAACCCCTCCTTTGGGACATCCCTATTCAGGGGACTTCCCTATTTTCAGTGAAACTAAGGGAAATATATTTTTTTAACTACGGCCAACCCCTATCAAGAGTACTGCCGTAATTTGGAAAAAGGCATTAACTCCATTTTTTGAGATTTTTGGATTTTTGTTTCTATGGCATCCTATAGATGTAATCTATCATGTGAATTGATCCTATACCCCAAAAAATGTCCAGAAATATGAAATAAATATTATATTTACGCATTAACTCCAATCCATGAATGCAGAATAATTTGGAAGAAGGCATTATCTCCAACAAACAATGAACAGATAATAATGAACCAATCACAGAAGACAATTACGCATAGTTAATTAGTCATGATGGCTTGTAAATGCACATAATGCCTAGCTTTACTTCGGTTTAAAAAAAATGGCATATTAAAAAATCTTCTACCACTAATGAGCGAGAATAGAAAAGCCTTTTGGAGAAACATGCCTATTGGCGATGTTGCTGATTTGATAGATAATTGAGTAAAAAATCAGGCCAATAATCGCAATAAAATACAGAAAATACCATTATTTTGAATGCTGATAAAAGTTATAAAATCACAATAAAAATAAAGAAAAGAATATTTTATTACTTTCAATGCTGTTAAAGTAATAAAATCACAAAAAAAATTAAGAAAATAATATTTCATTATCTTCAATGCTGGTAAAATGATGTTGACAAATAAAAGAGAAAACCTAAAACTCGTCTAACTTTGATTCATTTAGATTCTATTTATCTACCACACCATTTTATAGAACCATTTACCTCACCGAATAGTGTCTTTAATTTTGAATAATAGCTTAAAAAAGTATAATTTGTGTATTTGGGCACTTTTTACATGATTCGTAAATACAATATTAAGATTCGAAATATGTAACTTCGCGTTTGTAAAATAGAAGTCTGTAAATTTAGTATACGTAAATTAGAGGTTCTACTAAGTATATTAATACTATTCTTCATAATATAACCATCATATATCAATATCATTGTATTCTGATTGAATATAAAAATGATAGCAGCTTAATTTGAACAATAATAATAATTTTATCTATTTTTATACGTGTACAATACAATGATGACTCCTGAATTGATTATAAATTTATACTATAATATTAATTTTAACTTACATGGACTAAATTTCGTGAAATAAATAATTGACACTGGCATACATTATTTGTTTGTCAGAAATACTGTAATTTGGCTACGTAAGGTACATATTTCCCTGGAAAAACTGGAGTTAATGCCTAACTTCAGATTTTTCACGCACCATTGACTCCTGTTAAAATTTGGAATAGTGCATTATCTCCATTTAAATAGGGTTAAAGAACAAAAATCACCATGGAAATTATTTAATATGTTTTTTAATTATATGTATAGTATATTTGCCAAAAAAAATTACTAGAATTCATTTCCAGTAAAAAAGGCTAACGACAAACGCGTTTTTCTCAATAACTCAAAACTAGGATTTTGGAGTTAATGCCTTTTTCCAAATCACGGCAGAGTACACCCCTGAGTATGCCAAATGTTCGCATAACTCCTATTTTAAGTGGACACTTAATTTTTTGTATCATTAATACCACTGTATCGCAGCAGTATACAGCAGTCTTAAAATAATAATAAAAAAAACTCATTCAACTTTATATTTGACACCTTTTGAGCAATAAACCAGCATTTTCTCCATTGAATCCTTAGAGTAAACATTAACGCATGTGTTACTTCATATACACCAATACTGTCAATTTTGACCCCCCCCCCACCATAGTGATTTCGTTTCTTTGTTTTTCATGTGCTTTTATTGTATATAGGATTCTAATCCATACTACAACATGCACTCTTAGGCCTAACTCTAAGTCGTTCTCTATTTCTGCTAGATTCATCAAACCGAAGGTGTTCCCTTAATAGGGGTTCTACTGGCTTTTGTGATTTTTATTAGCAAAATGTTCACAACAGACCGAAGAGAGCCCCACAGATGACTTGAAGGAGGGTGTGTGTTCTTTAGGGATATTTTAAAGAATATGACCTTACAGGGCATCGTATGCTTACTGGTGACTCAAGAAAACATTAGGCCTATGTTCACAAAAGAGATAACATGCCCTGTATACATTATGCTAAGACTGCTTACTCTTTGAATAAAGTGCAAGGAACCAATACATAATACAATCAATAACAGTTTGACTATATAATTGTATTTACACAACGTGCAGGGAATTGTGAAATAACATATGCAATTAAATAAAACGTGTTATGAATTTGGATGCAAATATTTGAAAATAGGCCTATATAATACCATAGAGATGATGAATAATGATGATGATGATGACGATGATTATATGTGTCGGGGATGGTAACTACGACGACGAGGATGATGATGATGATAATGATGATGATGATAATGATGATGATGATAATGATGATGATGATGATGATGATGATAATGATGATGATAATGATGATGATGATGATGATAATGATGATGATGATGATGATGATGATGATGATAATGATGATGATGATAATGATGGTGATGATGTTGACAGGTCGTGCAATGGTTTGAGTTGTGGAGACATCAATGCAGGCGAAGTGAAATTTGTTGGATCCCCACACCCTCCAAACCTAATCACCCACCCACACCCACAGCCCTCGTCCGACGCAACGAGTAAAAATATTTATATTCAAAACCTATCAGTTACTGTAACTGCCATCCCTACATTATAATTTTGGGCCATTCTAAACCATAGTATCACTCTATACGAATCCCAGAGAATTTTCAATTCTTGTTGCCATGCCAAATTCTGAGAGAGAATTGTTGAAATATCTGTTCATTTAGTATAATTTTAAAAAGAAAATAAAAACAAAACAAAAAAATCAAATTTTAACATGGAATGACAAAATTTAGTTTCCCCCCAAAACGTACTTAAAACATAAAGCTACAAAAATAATGTTGGTATCAATTGATAGAAAATTTATTAAGCTTTCATTATTACAACAACAAAATATTAATAATATATTACACATTTTATATTCTCGATTATCATTTTATAGTAAAACTGACCGGAAATGACCTTTATTGACGTCTGACGGGCCTCGTCAGACGGGCAGTTCCAAGACTGCCCATGGGATGGTCTTTCCAAAAATACCAACTAAACATGTGGTCATTTTCTGCATGTAAATGGCCTCTGAATCCCAGGTGTCGAAGAAACACTTTATCAAAACAATCAATCAAGTTTGGTTGCTTAACCGTTTTTACTGGTATTTTCAAGTCTATTTAGTCAGACGACCTAAAGAACAAGTGATCCAAAAATCGTAAGCTCACAATTATTATGGGAAAAGTAATTGTTTGTCCGTCTCTGATTTTTTTTGTTATAGTACCAATGATTTGTTTCTTTAAATGTTGGAATGGTACTTTATAGAAATATGGGCAGGTGTCACGTGACGCGTGAAGCAACAAGCAGGATTGGGGTGAGGTGTATGAGATTTTATTTATAAATTCTAAAAGTTTGAGGCTATGTTCTCACACGGCAGCTAACGGTTAGCAGGGTCCGGATCCTGCTAACCGTTAGCTGCCGTGCGTCCATGCGAAAAAATCCAGATCCGGATACCAACAATATGATGATCGAATCACTGGCCAATAAGAAACTGGAAATTGTAAACGCGTACGTGTGATTGGTTGATGATAGAAACGCCCTCAACTTGCTAACCGATAGCGCTTGCTAACCGTTAGCGTATCCGGATTCGATTTTTTTTCCGTACGAAACATTTGCATGAAACTCCACTCGGGTTGTCTCGACTGACTCGACTCGAAAATCGCAATTCTGGAGGTCAAAATGTCATCAACCAAAGATAAACGTCTACAAAACTTATGAGATACAGGATATTGCTGCTCGCTGTCTGATTTTGAAAAAAAAAAACACATTGCAATTCATTATTTAATATCACTTTATTGCAAACAACAATAAGGAAATGTAAAATACAATCCTAGATCATGGCCCAGGTGAGGCACACACAAGGAGAAACGGAACAACAATGAGAAAAGGACAAAAATCAGTAATTTAAAATATACCTATAAGAAATTATAACAATCCTATTTTAGTCAGTTATAAGATATGGAGGATTAATCCAGGATGGTTCGTTTTTCGCATAATATATACTAAAGGAAGAGATTATGGCAAGTTTAGAAATACTGTCACGGAATTTTTTTTAAATATAATGGGTCGTTTAAAACAACATATGTATTATTTGATTTCGCTGCACGAATAATAAAAAGTGTTAGGCACTATTTGAGTTACATACTTGTGCACATTTTAATTTTTTAGTTGGCCGCGGTTTTGGGTTAACCTACCTGTCATGACGAATTGGAATCAACTCGGCCCCAAGTCAACTCGGCCCCAATTTACTGTGTACGGTATTTTTTGAATATTTACCAAGAGATTTGAATGCATAGCCAAAATTAGAGTGTTTTTAAATCGTTGCCTTTGTTATTTCGTTTCATTTACATGCACTTACAATAATTAAAACTGAATAATAATATTCGCTGCACGAATAATAAAAAGTGTTAGGCACTATTTGAGTTACATACTTGTGCACATTTTAATTTTTTAGTTGGCCGCGGTTTTGGGTTAACCTACCTGTCATGACGAATTGGAGTCAACTCGGCCCCAAGTCAACTCGGCCCCAATTTACTGTGTACGGTATTTTTTGAATATTTACCAAGAGATTTGAATGCATAGCCAAAATTAGAGTGTTTTTAAATCGTTGCCTTTGTTATTTCGTTTCATTTACATGCACTTACAATAATTAAAACTGTATTAATAAAAATAATATTAATAAAAATTATACAAAGGTATATAAAATAACTAATAATATAATAACAATACTTGGGGCCAAGTT
The DNA here is from genome assembly GCF_011630105.1 of Anneissia japonica. Taxonomy (NCBI): domain Eukaryota; kingdom Metazoa; phylum Echinodermata; class Crinoidea; order Comatulida; family Comatulidae; genus Anneissia; species Anneissia japonica. Next base: position 23,369 of record NW_022691770.1, read on the forward strand.
GACTTGGGTTGGTTGACATGGAGCCGAGTTGACTTGGGGTCGGGTTGACATGGGGCCGTGTTGACTTGCGGCCGAGATGACTGGGGCCGAGTGGACTTGGGGCCGAGTTGACCTGCTTCCGCCTAGAATTACCGGTACTAAAAATAAAGGCAGGGAGTTTGGATTATAAGCCTATATAGTATACTGTAGGTGCTTCTCAATTGATTACAATGCTTAGGCTAAGTATAATGGCGAAATTATATATGGTTATTTATAATTATTATTATTGTTAATATTATTGTTATTAATATTATTATTATTGTTATTATTTAATATTAATTACATTACAAGGCTTAGACCAAGTTCATTAATGCCTGAATTATATATTTAATTAATTATATTTAATATTTTTTACTCGCTGTCCCTGTCCCATTTTAATTTCATGTTTTAAATTTTGTTCAAAATTTCAGTCAATGGCATGCGAAGCATGACTGTTGTGTCAGGCCTAGGAACCTTGGGGCCTAGTCTGGTGGAAGGTGGGGGGGGGGGCTGGTAGGTAGGACCTAACTCAGCTTGGAACTAGGCCGTTCCACTAGGTCCATTATTTAGCCTCTTTTGCTCTAGCCTTTGATAGATGTACCTATTTACCACTGGCACTACTATAGAAGGGGGTACTAGCTGTTGTTGTAGTAAATTTGATAACAAACATACAAGAAGCTCACAGTTAGTTACAGACCTAGCCTACTGTTCATCCCATGAATCGGTAAGATTTTATAGGCCTGCCGTAGGTAAATAAAGAACAGTACAGTAAAGGTAATAGAATACTGTACTCGAGCGTCACGACATTGCGAAGTGCCTGCTCTTGTTCGTATATCAAACTCGAGTCGAATCAATCCGAGACGGCCCGAGTGGAGTTCCATGCAAATATTTCGTACGGGAAAAAAAATCGCCCACCGCGCGCGATTTTTTTTCTCCGTACGAAACATTTACATGAAACTCCACTCGGGCCGTCTCGGCTGAATCGACCCGAAAATCTCATTGCAGAATTCAGGAGGTCAAAAGGTCATCAACAGATAAACGTCTACAAAACAACATCTGAG
>NW_022691770.1:32822-34256 GCF_011630105.1 Anneissia japonica
GTAACAGAAGAGGAATCTGACAAATGAAAAATATAAGAGCGTCTACTGAGACTCGAGCCCGGAACACTTCGCATACATGGCGGATATCATAACCACTTCTCCACGAAAAAGCGTCTTGGTTATACAAGCGCCAGTACACTCTGAATTCTTTTTAACCTGTACTGAACTCACAATGTTCACACTGCACTAAATTCACACTTAACTAAACAACCAGAATTCCATAAAATAGGCCTATGCCCTTGTCTGTGTATTATATTTTAGCAAACAATTAGGGCGTAATTACTAGACGTTAACGAAATACTTACAAAATATCAAGCAAGCCATCATGATCTTAAAAAATAGATCAGAGTTAATTTGGAGCGCCGATAACTCATCTTGTAACACTTGGAACGGATCTTCTGAATGGAACGATACAGATTCTTCGGACGATACAGATTCATTTAGAAACATCTTTATGAAAATCTCTTTGCCTAAGCTTTGTAGGCTTTGCACGGCAGTTTGCGACAATTTTCCGTTAGTAGCGGTTGCTTTAATACTGACTTTAGAGTATGGTACTGTACCGTATACCAAGAAGCTTCCACAAGCGAAAAAGAGCTATACGCAAAATAAATTTATAAAATCACAAGTACTGGTGAATTATTACTATTTTAAATTATACATTATTGTTTTTTGGGTTAAACCATTTGCGACAGTGTTCAATTATAATTGCCGATATCTTTAATTTAAAAAAATAACTAATAATAAGTAACGAAATGTGTTATTACAAATATTTGTTAACTATACATTATTTTTAAAGGCGTTTTGAGGTGATAAAAATATGATATATTTTAGTTACAAAATTTCAATTATAATGTTTCCATCTCTCCAAGTAATGGAAGAGTCCACTGCAAAACTTGGTCCAATCAGAATATGTGAGCATAAATCAAAGTGACGAATCCATTTTATAATCGTTTAATGTCGCCAAAGGCAGTTTCTGAAATTATTAGGCCTATGAGAAAATTATAAGGAAATAAAACTTTATTTAGAGTGCTGGCATAGTTCCAAATGCATTATCAAAAATATTTCTTGTAACCTTGTTGGTAACTTCAAAAGGTTTATTATTAACTAAATGTCTACTAAATTAAATGAAAAGTACATGGATTGAGGCAAGTTGAAGTCTAGGCTCCAAAAAATAACTGCACAAATCAACGTTGTTAGTGTCTGCTTAACGACTAACCAAGTTGTTTGTCAAAAAACTGAAGCTCATTATATTGTGAGAATTTAAAAACAGGACTTTGGTAAAGAATATAATTAAATAATCACCTCTTTCGCATTCTTGACAATTGAGGATTCCACGGTGTGCTAATTAATCTTTCTTCTTAATGTAGGCCATTAAGTTATCGGGATATGTTAGAAGTCTTCTTGCATTAGACATGGAAGTCTCCAGTCCAGAGT
>NW_022691770.1:35623-51194 GCF_011630105.1 Anneissia japonica
ATATATGAGAATTAATAATCAAGCTTAGTGGAAATAAAAGCATGAACAACAATTAAGCAGATTGGGACTAATTAGATATTTTAACTTCGTAAGTTTTCTTTCTTGATTTGCCTTTTGTTTTGGTAGTTCAACGAGTTTATTCGATTTCTTAATTAGTTTTCCTATTTATTTAATTAATTTAAAAAAAATTGTATTGCTATCTTTATTATTTCCCGGGTTACTAGGCTTTTGAACTAGAGTGTTAATCATTATCAATCCCAGCCAACTTAGGTAATAATGTAAGCGCGTAGAGGTCTCCACAATATGCGCTATATAAGTCGACAAATTTATTATATTGTAAAATTGGTTGCTTTTCATTGTAATTGTAAATGTTATGTTTGCTGAATAAAGAATGAATGAACTAGTAATAAATAGTTTTCATTATGATTTTACATTCTGATGGGTGTCTTAATTTGCGGGTGAACGATGAATGCGATGTTTTATTTTTCTGCTCAGTCTATTTTCGTCGGATTTGTTCTTTTTTCTTGGTTACAATAGAATTGGTATAGTGTTATTATATATGGTTTATTTCCTTTTTAAGCATAGGCCTATATATCTCATTCACAAAAAGTCCCACTATATATTACGCTTCAATATTTACATCTGATATACATTAATAAATGAGGGCGCTGTTGCAAACTTTTCGTCTTTCTTATGGAAGCGTTGTCCATCCAAAGTGGCCTAGGGTGAAACATCACGGCCGGAGTGCTGTGCGTACGGTGAAGCACTAAAATGCGACCCTTAATTTCGTAAAATTTGTGTCGGTCGGGCGATTATGTCACTGTCATTCATCACCCCCACCATCATCGTCGTCATTGACGTCACTATCATCATTGTAATCATAAACGGTTTGTTGATGGTCATAACAAGATCTCAAATTTGTGGTGACAGTGGTGAATTGTTGCATCTTAACAATAACAAGGATCTCTCGAATCAAAGGTAAATCAATAAACACCAATCACCTGTGAGGAAAAGTCAGGATACTGAATATACCACAAACACTATTTTAATAAAGTTTCTACGAACTTCTACAATACTACTACAATGATTTTCCAAGCAAAATTACAATATACTAAATGCTATCGGTGACACTGTCTAACATTGATTCGCACATGCACAAATGTTGCCCGATCAGCTAATAGGATGCTTGGTTTAATTATTAGGTCATTCAAATACCTCGATAGTAATGGTTATATGTCTCTCTATAAGTCTAGAGTAAGACCTTCGCTTGAGTATGGGGGAAGCGCTTGGTCTCCCTTATACAAGAAAGATAGTGATTTGTTCTACTAGATTAGTAAGTGAATTGAGAGGGAAGGAATATGTGGATAGATTAAAAGAGCTAAATTTACCTACGCTATCTTATAGAAGGAAGAGAGCTGATTTTGTTCAAACATACAAGATATTGCATGATATGGATACCATTGACTCAAGCAATATTTTTGAATGCCCAACTAGAGGACATGATTATAAAGTAGAGCAAATACCAATGTTAGAAAAAATTCCTACTCAGTTAGAGTAGTGAATTATTGGAATGCGCTTCCGAATTATGTTGTGTCCGCAAAGACAGTAAATGCCTTTAAGTCGGTTCTGGAAAAAGGAAACTGGTCTGGCCCCGTATGTATCTGAAGAAATTCTCGGATGTATCAAGAGGGACAAACGAGCATAGGTCTCTAAGTCTCGAAGCATCAAGGTAAATCAAGGTAAGGCTAGTACTCAAAGCGGAATACGAAGTTTGTTTTATTAATCTGTTATAACATTTATACTATAAGCTTATATTGATAATGACAAGCGTTAAAATCCACCACAGCAACCATTTAAAAGTTACGAAGTATTACGAAGCCTGGGTACATCCATATGTTAAATGAAAAAGTTTCACAATACAAACAAAATAATTGACGTATAGAGGCCACTACTCTATACCTAACTATATCTGAATAATATACAGATGGGCCTACTCATCTAAAGGTAAGAAATGAAAAACATTATGGTAAACTAATCATTGAGCATAGCCTACTGTTGATCAGCCATTAAATATGTCTGACAAATATTTTAGGATTTTTCAGAGATTGCATGCTTCTGTCAAATCTTATCTCTTTATAAGTTTTTTTCCATAGAGCTATTAAACAACTAGAGTGCTGACAAAATGGCGAAGCAATGAAGAGTTATGTATGTGTACCATTAAAAAAAGGTCGTCGTAGTAAAGCGCCGCCTTCAGGCTTAGTATCCATATTATTACATATTAATAAGCTCTCTGACTGACTATTATTTCATTAATGATAATGAGTAATGGTAATAACAAATTATTAAACTATCGTAGCCAAAACGAGGCCAAGTGGAGCATCTTATTCAAAAATAAAGTACCAAGGAATGACAATTAAAATCGTGTACATTACACCCAAACACCGCTGCAACGCTCGAGTTTCAAACATACGGGTAACTGGCTGTACTGAACTTTCTGTGTAAATTGAGGGCGCCGTTGCAAACGATGGCGCTTAGGCGAAATTTGATTGGCTAAATCTACGGCAGCCATCTTGGATGGTACACACACACAGCTCTGCGTATTTCGAACATCGAATACATTGAATACATCCGCATTTATTTTTTGTGTGGAACACAAAAAATCAAATTTCAGTCTTATTTTACATTTTTTTCATTCTTAGGAATGTCTAAATTCAGTTAAACTAGCAATTCCGGATTATATTTATAAATCTTTATAACATTATACAAAAATTAGATTTAAAAAAAAAATTGAAATTTTGCCGGGAATGGGGCTTTAATTAACTTCACAGTAAATCCGACTGCCATAGCGCCACTGAACATCACATTCTGCCGTGAATATTAATCCTTGTTGATTGGTTGATTGACTAATTGATTGATTGTCGGTAACAGTTTGAGCTGATCGTCATTATAAACAATCCGTTGCGCGTAAGTCGTGACGTTCGTTCTCCATAGAATCGCGTCGACCGACGATTGCACTTCAACGGATTGTTTTTAATTATCCGTTCAGTTCAGACTGCCACGGACAATCAGCAGACGGTGTCGCGTCGTCTAACACTCACGGGGAGTGGAGTTGGATCCGTTGCCTTCGACGGTCGTATGACGCAGTGTGCGCCGTGACTGGAAGCGGTTCGATTTGTCGACATCGAGTGCTCGGCAAACAGTATTCTTATGTGCTTCGAATTGTATAAAACTGTAAATACGTTATATATTTTTGTACAGCAGTTTGGTCTCTGTGAAAAGCACTTTATAAATCCAAATAAATAAAAAGCGTAGCATTTAAATAAAAATTAAGCGCAAGTGGAATATCAACTAGGCCTACACGGTATCTGTTCAAATGTGTCCTGAAAAGTCGCCAATTTATACCAAAGTAGATCTTGCTGTTTGATACAGGAAAGCACATTCCGCCAACAGCAGACCAAATGCTATGAAACCGAACACCTAAAAGAGATGATACAGAATAGGTTTGAATGACAATGACAAATATCAGTTGGACTTAATTTGTATCGAATTAGCTTACTGTCATAAATTACAGTAACTTTAATAAATTGCATTTCACAAAATAGTATACATTTCAAATTTAACTTTATTTTATGCGAATTAGAACTAATCTAAATTTAATTTAATTTGAATTAAACTAATCTTTAAAAAGTATACTATGAAATGCCATGCAAATAAGCAATATGGAACGCCATTGGTGCCAAGATCGAAGTTTAGGGACTGGAACCCAGTCTAGGTTCCTGCCTCCACCACCTTAGCCAGTCGACCACCTGGAATCAGTTTCAACAGATGCTAGGTACTTTTTCGAATACCAAGGCGTGAAACACCTAAGTGATATTATTATACTATCGTCAGCATATCATATTGTCCCAACAAAATTCATTGAGATTTGAGATATATTCTAACAAAATCGCAATATTAAATAACTGTTAATAAATGAATAAATTTCTGAACAATGAACAGAAACGCCGTATAGTATTGTTACTTTTTTATGAATTTACATTCGAAAATTTAAGGAGATAAAACTATAAGGAGGCATATGTGTTAGTGTTTTATCCTTTGTACCACTCGAACTTCTGAAACTATCTCGGTAATGGTTAATGTTCAGGGGTGGCGCCAGGATTTGCCCGACAAGGGGGGGGGGCAATGTCCCCGCCAGGGGTCAGATTGGGGGGGGGAGTGGAGAAATGTCCAGAGTCAGATTTCCCCGACGAAAGCAAAGTGGGCGTGGTTGAGCTTCGATTAAGAGGTTTCAAAAGTGGTCCAGGGGGCGATGCCGCCGAAAATTTTGACAATTTAGGGATTTCAAAGGCTTATTTAATCGATTTTTAGAGATTTTAAAAAGATACCTATACTTTTTTTTTCTCCCCAACGAATTATGCTTTTTCTATCCGACGGGGGGGGGGGGTAGTTCTTCCCGCAGGGGGAGCAGGCCATCCCCGGTCCCCGCTGGCACCACCCCTGTTAATTTTCCTAGTTTTCGTCAACCCTAACCTGCTTTATCATTGCCGAGATAGCGTACCTATTAAATGACAGATGCTTAACTTACACAGCCTGTGACTTGCTTATCAAGTCCTATTATGATCTTGGACGCTAGGCATGAAGAAACAATTAGAACCAGAACAGCTGATACAACACAGGACGCAAGTTCCTAAAACATGAAAAACTAATGTATATTGATCATAAAATTTAATCGTAAAATTCGGTTTGAAGTAATCCTATCATTTAATCATTTGTTATACAGAAACGTAAATTTATAAACTGCCTTTTTTTAAAGGCTATATAGTTGATGACGGGTCTACATTCCGCGTTGAATACAGGCTCAGGAGGAAAAAATGTTGTTATGTTCCCTGGAAATGTTCCCTGGTACAACTGATTTTTCTACGACACAAAAAGCATATTTGACGAAAAACTTGGGAACGGTTAATGAGATATACAATACAGATTTTTGAATATTTAAAAACTGAGGGAAAAGGTGGAAAAAAGGGTGGTTACGCCCCCCCCCCCTAGTTTTTCGTCAAATATACTATTTCTGTCTTAGAAAAATCAGTTCTACAACATATCAAAACATTTTTTCCTCTGGAACCTGGCTTTAACTACGACGTAAAGACACTATTGATTTTAAATATGCAAGTGATCATACCGAATATGCGATTTTTGCTGTAATCGGGTTCATCCAAGCAGGCATAACAAGATGAGCAAAGAAAGTAACCAACGTCAGAATTGCGACAAGGATTGTAAACACCACAAATGTGTAAAACTGCCATGGAATTTTGCAGTCATAGTGGTAATAGCGGAATACGCTGCACGCTTCCTCGATATCGGCGGTTACGTCGACAATTAGCGCAAATCCGATGATCAGAACAACCTGAAAGCAAACATTTTGGAATTTATGTTGGCAGAAAGTAAACTTATTAAGACTTCATTGGGTCTATCGAAATACTCTTCATCTGATCTGCTCTGGGCTCTTTTTTGGCACCTTTAATTAAGCGCATCTCACAAATTTCACAAATTTTTAACTCTAAATCTCGAAAATATTAGCCTATTCTCATTTATTGATTCTGTGAGGCCTCCCAAAGTGTTTCCGTCCAAAACATGATGATTGATAGAATAAAAACAGTTAATATTCCTAATATTACATACTGTTACTTAAAATGCTAATCGACAGTTTTTATTACTTCTGTCTGTATTTAACGTTTTCAATCTTTGTCAATTTAAAGTCGAAGGTATGTCCTGGTCTCCGACCCTTTTATGTTCACTTGGATAGGCTTATATTATAAAAGACTTACGAATGGATAGCTTGTTAAAGCAAGAAATCAAGTTGTTTTTACCTAGTACTGCTCGTCTGTTTTTCATTCGTGTGGGAAATCTTTAACCACAGGAACACTTTCAAAAGAGTTGAGCGACGCCCGAACACGCCCAATTTTTTCCTGCCGGGGACATTGCCCCCTCCCCCGGTCGGGGACCTCGACTACCGTCGGGTAAGTACTGCCTTCACCACTGATTCCTAATAATATATACTTATATTTATGTTACCGGTATTTAAAAAAATGCAATTTAACAGTTGGTATCACAAGAAAAAGAACAAAAATAATTTGAAATCCAATTTAAAGATGGATTAACTCATAGTGTTAGGGTATCATTTCAGATGTACCGGTATAGAATGTAATAACGGAAGAGACCTTTTATCATCCAAGAGTTACCGGGTAACTTTTATACTAATTTAAACCCATCTCCTTTTTAAGTGAAATTTTTTCTATTTGATTGAATTTTTGTCTTTTGGTTTCTGTTTTGATGTGTTTTGCGATGTATTTGTTTATAATGTGTTGAAACCCATTAAGTAAATGTTTTTTATTATTATCGTTTCGGGGGTTTTGAATAAAATTGAAATTTAACTTGAAATAGAAACATTAAAATTAACTAATTATGTACCGGTACGTGGTTCCACTTTCACATAATCAATAATAATCTAGTATTCATACCGAGACAACTGTATATAATTGTCTTTGTATATAAAGTCTTAGAGGGAGTCTCAACATTAATAGACGTAGGCCTATTTCAAATTTTGAGAAAAATCTGTGTACAGTACTTTAAAGTAGTAAAATTGCTGATACAGTATTTTACTTTTCGCTGTACCATATCCTGAGTATTGTGAGATAAGGCCAGATCGTAAGATAAGGCAGCTTTCCAACACTTAATCAAACTAGGCTCTTTTGTTATCTGGATACGGTAAAACGATCACGGTTCACCCAATCACGGACAACCAAGCGTTATCAGCGGTTTGGATAAATCGCCGTATACATGAGGCGGCACGCTTTTACACAGGAAGCAATTGCTCTAAGAAAACTGAATATGATTTACAGTATTGGAATCATGGTAGGATTGCTTATTTGTGTTTTATTGGGGGTATTGAGGCCTACACCAAATACCAACATGACTAAGAAGTACCCAGTTGAACCGGTTTATGATGAACCTTACACTTTACCTAAAAAATTGAAACCTATAAGTGATGACTTACCACCAAAGACACTAGGCCTACTGAAAATTCACCACCTTTGCTAAAAAAGATGTAACGAAAATCCGATAGATCACAATCTATCGGATTTGATATTACTGAAAATCTATATTGATAATGTAGCCCACCAATTAGGCCTAACGGTAGTTGAACAGATCGATTGTAAATGATGAGGATATTATTTCTCTACAAAATACACCGGAAAACATTGAGACAAGAGTAGGAACTGCAAAAAACACGCACTACAGTTGTACCCACTGCATGCAACTATCTACACTGATTATGACATTGAGTGAAAGAGTAAATACATTGGAACTAAAAGCAGAACAACAGCAAACACAAATAACACAATTGGAAGCGCAAAGGAAAAGTAAAACGTACCAGTCAAGAAATAAAGTTCTTGACAACCACAGAAAATATATAGATATGTTTAACAGCAATAATATAGTAACAAAGAGTATAAATAGAACAAGAGAGCAAAGTCCCGTTCGTAAAAACGTCATGCCTGTGTAGGACGCCCACTAACGGTTGTATATTCTTTTTATTACCCAGTGCACTTTTCATTACTCGTGCAGCTTAATAAAATAGTATATGTCATTTTAAACGACCCATTGGTATTAACATGGTAACATCAATGTATTTTTAAAAATTAGACAGCGACGTTCTCTCAGAAGTTGTTCTGTAGACGTTTATCTTTGACATTTTGACCTCCTGAATTCTGCAATGAGATTTTCGGGTTTTCGGGTCGATTCAGCCGAGACGGCCCGAGTGGAGTTTCATGTAAATGTTTCGTACGGAAAAAAAAATCGCGTCCCGTTCGTAAAAACGTCATGCCTGTGTAGGACGCCCACTAACGGTTGTATATTCTTTTTATTACCCAGTGCACCGCTGCGCAGCGCCATCTTGTCAGCACTCTAGTTGTTTAATAGCTCTATGAAAGATACACACAATGATGATGACGACTCTCTTGAGGCATTCCATACAGCTAAACTTAAAAATGACAATGATAAAGATAAAAAAAACTCCACCAATACACTAATTATAGGGGACCCTATGATCAGGGACATACATGGAAGGGGGTTGCTAAATACAGATAAAATGCTTAAGAGGAGTTAATGTTTTGGATGTGTCTGAAAAGCTTGATGACATGAATATGTTTGATTAATAATAATGATTATTATTATTTTATTATGATGTGATCATCCTACATATCTGCACAAACAACTGTACATATGATGATGATGATGATGAGCTTGCACAAGGAATGAATGAATCTTATTGGTACAATTGATAATATTGCGCCTGAAACAGAGCTGATATTGTCAACCATATGCCCTATAGGCTTGACACAAAAACTAATAATTCAAACATAAGACAGTATAGAACTATTGATCACGATACTTCTTTGTTAGAGATCAAATCAAATCACATCTCTTCACAAGGAAATTCCTGCATTTAACAGGTACAAGGAACAACGAAACTACTGCATAATATAAACTCAATCCACACTATAATTCAACGGACTCACCGTGAAAAGCAAGCAAAAAAAATTTAAAATAGTAATCATCGCAATAACTAGTCATACTCAACAGAATTATTATTCTCAAAGTTTACATAAACAGCACTCTAAGCATTGGTCGATCTGGTCTAGAAACCATCAGCAAGGATCAAGAGGATACCAGTCAGATGGCTGGTATCGCTGTGGTGAGGAAAACCATCAGGCAGATATATGCAGGGTCTATCGCCAAATTCCATGTCACGGGTGTGGCCATGTTAGTTAAAAATTCCAGTTTTCATAATGGGATAGAACATAGTAAATTAGTAAGAATAAAAATGCAATATGGCCTAAATAAAAATGTTAAGGTAAAAGATAGTCTTATTAGGTTTGATATTGGTAATATCAATACAAATGAAATATTTATTATTGATGCTTATGACGACGATGATACAAATAGTAAAAGTATAGAAAACAAAATCAGAGATGTAGAAATGAATCATAATTTAATATGTTAAAAAACGTTAGTTTGGATTGGAGAGGACGACACCAAATATGTTGATAAAGGCAATGATGAAAATGCTGTTGACCTTAACGATTATGAGGACAATAACTTGGAATATAACGAACAAGTTGACGATGTTGATGAAGAGGATGATGATGATGAGAATGATGTTGGTGGTGATGATGATTATGACACATTGAATATTAATATGTCTATCAAAAGTAAGAAAAGACTTAACGATGCTGCATAGGCCTATAACAAGGGTGCAAGAACATTGAAAAAATGGTCTTAAGATTGGAAATTTAAAATAAATTAGACAAAATAAAATTTCTGCTAACAAAACTACGGTTTGATATATTCGTTATAACAGAAACTTGGTTAAATGAAACTCAACCTGATACTTTATCCAATATAGAAGTGTATACTTTAACAAGAAAGGACCGTGGTTTACTCATAACAAACAAAAATGATGATGGTGGGGTTATGATTTAATAAATGAAGGAATCTCATATGTTCACAGAGAAGAATTAAATTTAGATTTCGAAGAAATTGAACTAGTATGGACCGAAATAAATAATAAAGGAAACGACATTATGCTAATAGCATGTATATACCACCCGATTCTAAAGCCGAATATTTTGACAAGATAACAAACATGCTAGAAAAAGTCTGCAATGAAAATAGAGAAATAATTTTGTTAGGAGATTTCAACATCGATTATATCTATCTCCAAACTAGCCTACACTTTAAATAAAAGTTTATTAACAAAACTATATCTAACAACAATCCAGCCATGTGTGAATTATGGTATTTCAGTTTGGGGAAATAGCAGCAATAAAAATAAAACAGTAATCCATCAACTGCAAAAAAAGGGCAGCCTGTATAGTTACCAACAACTTCAAATACAATACATGGCAAAGATATCATTAATAACCTGTCATGGAACATATTAGAAAAAAGACAAGATTATTCTATAGTATGTTTAATGTATCAATGTTTTCACGGCACTGCACCTCCACGACTAGGCAACGAAATTGAAATGTGGTATTCGACCGACACGAATATAGCACCTGGCCTGGGATTTATCAATCTCAGCTTAGCAATTGTCTTAAGTCAAAAAAGTTAAGATGTCCCTAATAAATATCTTAAGCTGATTTATTAAACCATCTTAGCAAAATCTTGGCTTAAAAATTGTCTTAGATGGCGCTTCTGTAAAACTAACTTCCTAATTTTAAGCAATTTTTAAGCAAAGCACATTTGCAAATTTGTTAAATTTGACTTAAACAAAAAGACGACTTTAAGCTGATTTTTAGGTTGATAAATCTGGCCCCAGAAATTCAGCCTCACTCAATATCGTACCACCTAAAGTAAATGTAAATACAATCAAAACTTCACTCAAACATGCTGGCGTGCATGTATGGAATAAGCTGCCACGCGAATTTAAAGAATCGAATAACCTTCGTAATTTCAAATTAACTAATAAAAACATTATTTTAACATTTGAACATCCGTGTATGTATTTAAGATTCCCATCCCCCGCCCCCCACTTCCTTATTCCACCATTGGATATAATATATAACTTACAGTCGATTTCAGAGGCACATTGTTGGGCTGAGATAAGAAAATGTATGATTATGGCATGTCTAGGTCGGAAATGGCACTCACACAGAATATAATTTTCTTTTTATCTCCATTTAAACATTTTTCGACAAATTTGGTTGGATCCTGGTCCCTTTAATCCACCACTAGATATAATATGATATAATGCCCTGTCGATTTCAGAGGCATATTATGGTGTTATGTATCAACAAAGTCCTTTTTGATCAGAGTGCTACATTGAGGACCTATATATAGAGCCCCTTCGGGGCCCTAGGTGTTGGGACCCTGCAGACCGCCGTATGAGAGCGCATAGACATTACGTCACTGACTGGTCAGACGAGAGTAGCTGGTACCGGCTTACGGGATAGCTCAGGCGACTGACGAAGAGACCTTTAGGGAAGAAGCAGAAGCTAATCCACATCTCGAGCGCTTTGAGAATGTTTCGGTATAAAACGCTATATAAATCTAAACTACATTATATTACATGAATGGTAATGACCCTATTTCAGCTTATGAAATAGCGACGTCATAAAAATGATCTTAAAGTCAGGCTCCGGAGGGAAAAAATGTTTGATATGTTGTAGAACTGATTTTTCTAAGACAGAAAAAAAGTAGTTTGATAAAAAACTAAGCAACGGTGAATGAGATACAGATTTTTGAATATTTAAAAAACTGGTGGGGGGGGGGGATGTAAAAATGTGCTGTTACGCCCCTTTTCCCCCAGCTTTTAAATATTCAATAACCTGTGTATCTGAAATAATAAGAAACGAATACCATATGTATGGACTTTAGAAACAATTTATTGGAGAAAACAAATATTTCGACCTATCTTTAGATATATTTATTATATACGTACATACATACATATATACATACATACATACATACATACATACATACATACATACATACATACACATATATATATATATACTGTATATATATATATATAAAGATGTTAATATACATTTTAAATATACATTATATGAATAAATACATTTAAATATACATTATATATACATTACATATATGTATATATATTTGAACATATATAGGCCTATGTACAGTATATATACACCATATATATATCTCTATACTGTATATATACATACACATACATAGCCCTATATATATATATATATCTCAAACCGTCTTTATATATAACAAATAATGAGAAACTAATACCATATGTATACAGACTTTAGAGAAAACCAATATTTTTAGACCTATCCTTAGGTATATTTAAACATATACACATTATATAATAAAGTTAATATACATTTTAAATATACATATATACAGTTACATGTACATTATATATATACATTTAAATATATATATGTAGGCCTAAGTATATATATATATATATAGGTAAAATCTAAACCATCTTATATATAAATATAAACGAATACTATATAACAAATAGAAAAACTTTATTGGAAAAGAATTTCTGTATATTTAAATATGCGTAGTATATATACATGTACATAAAAATGTATATTTGATATGCCTATAAATTATTATTATTATTATTATTATTTTAATATTATTGCTATTAATGCTGTTTGTATTATTGTTAATGAAAAAAGAATAACAAAAGGCAAGATTTTAAAACACTTTAATTTTAGTATACCGGTAGTTTGGCTTTGCATTCATATTCTTTTTGGTAATTATTTCGTAAAATATACAGTAAATTGGGGCCGAGTTAACCTGGGGCGAGTTAACCTGGGACCGAGTTGACATGGGGCCGAGATGACTTGGGGCCGAGTTGACATGGGGCCTAGTGGACTTGGGGCCCTAGTTGACTTGCTCCCGTACTCAGGTCCGCCGACAACGTCATACTTGCAAGTTTGTTTACTATTTACATTGGACAAACGGCATAGAAGGGAGTTTGTGATTGGCTGAGGGCCTTGTACCCGAGCCAAATTTCATTGTTAGTCAGTCGTCTCCTGATTGGCTATAGTCACGTAGCAATTATGTCCAACTTTGAAATAAAATCTCATTTTTTGTTACAGTTTCAACAAATTCACGATTGCCGACAATCATTTTATGTTACAATACAATAGTATTAAAATTTTTTATGCCAAAACCAGGTAGCCCGGATCGGTGGGTCACAGATTGAACATTTTCGAGCCTCAACCCACGGTCTATTTACGCGAATTTCATGGTAAGTTTATATCCAGGCCAGGCCAGCCGTACGAGGTCCAATTTTTTTAAACCAAGGATAATTTGATAAAATCTCATGAATTATTCATACACATCCTTATAGAACATTTGCGCTTGCGCTATTTTCAATTCTGTGTCGTCTGTGCATCGCGAGGGACCTAGTGTTTGATTAAAAAAATAAAAAAATAAAAGAAAATTTTGGGCGAACTGAGCGGATACAACTGTTTAAAAAGCGGCTCTTTTAATGATTTGAGATAGGCCTGTTATATAGTAAAGACTAGATGGGCATATAGGCCTAATTCAACAAGGGTCCAGTGAACACAATGGTCTTTGGTATCAGTAGGCCTACTTTACATTAGTTGTAGAAAATTATGCAAGTAGGCCTGGTATCATGATCACCAGGGAGTTGTTATAATCACGTAACATTAGAGCATTCAGTCTGTTACCGGTATATCAACATCCAGTCTGCTTTATTTTATCGTGAACGTAAACAATATTTCAAAGTAAACACAAAAGAAGGTGATTTATTTATGTTATGCAACTTGTTTATTTTGTTATATATGTATTTTCTTATGTTAGACATGAACTTTAAAGAATATTTTAAAAAAAGAAAAAAAATGATTTGTTTTTAGGCCTATGATATTGCATGACGGATGATCAAATGGACCATAATATGGGCATAAGTTCTAGCTTTGCAGCATCCACCGAAGTTTCTATAGCTTAGGCCTACATAGTGGAATTTTAATAAACTCCAATTGAACAATACTTCGTATTTATATGTAAACTGACAGTAAATGTATCACTTCAATTTTTCAATCACCATAGCTGTTTTGCATTGCATTGATTCAAATCCTAGTCTGCAACATCTAGCGAAGTTTCTTAGCTTACATAGTGGAATTTTAATCATCTTTAATTGAACAATACTTAGTATTGTATTTGTAGACTGACTGTAAAAATGTAGGCCTTATCACTTGTCTTCAAATGTATCAAATCAATCACCTATAGCTGTTTTATAGCTTTTATATAGATTGTTTTTTAGACAAGCCCGGGCACATGTACCTACTACTAGCCTTCTCCATAGCCCACTGTTTATTAATTATTTCAAACACTTAATTTTTGTATTAATTGTAACGCTTATACGCACCCCCCACATCTTTCAAAATTGTCAATGGTCACACCGTCCAAAAAAGCTGTGAAACTTTAATTCAAAATAGAGGGCGTCCACTTGAGTTGCACTGCCATTGGAGTTTTGCATTGCCACCAATGTTTTGCACTGTGACTCTCAGTTTTGCACTGTGACTCTTAGTTTTGCACTGACTCTCAATTTTGCGCTGTGACTCTCAGTTCTGCACTGTGACTCTGTGTTTTGCACTGACTCTCAATTTTGCGCTGTGACTCTCAGTTCTGCACTGTGACTCTCACTTTTGCACTGTGACTCTCAGTTTTGCACTGCTGACTCTGTGTTTTGCACACTGACTCTCAGTTTTGCACTGACTCTCAGTTTTCCACTGCTGACTCTGTGTTTTGAACTGTGACTCTCAGTTTTCCACTGCTGACTCTGTGTTTTGAACTGTGACTCTCAGTTTTCCACTGCTGACTCTGTGTTTTGCACTAATCAGTTTTGCACTGTGACTCTGTGTTTTGCACCACTCAGTTTTGCACTGTGACTCTGTGTTTTGCACTGCTGACTCTCAATTTTGCACTGGTGACTCTCAGTTTTGCGCTGCTGATTCTCAGTTTTGCACTGCTACTGACTCTCAGTTTTGCACTGCTGCCAATTGTATTTTGTCCTTTTGGCGTTCCATACTGCACCCTGTGAGGTGCGTTGTCGCGCAACAGTTGACTTTCTAATTCCGGTGTAGGCCATGTGTAGGAGGATATCTAAACTTAGGTGTGGTTAGTAACAGGAACAGGTTGTCCTGGTAACAGGATAAGGATATCATTGTCACTGCAATGTATCTTTTACAGGAAATACATGAGAGTATAATATCAACACCCCCACTTACTCCCATGATGTTAAACCATTAAATTATTGGTCAGTTCAGTATATTATTAACAACAACAAAAAAATACAGTAGCTAAACTACATAAAATTATACAATTTAGCTCTGTAACCATGGATATAATAGGTTCATGTTGTAACCTTTACTGTGCAAAGAGGGAAGTTTTAAACTTTAAACTATGGATCTTAAACTTTGTCAGTGGTTTTGTTAAGATATCGGCAACCATGTCCTCTGTGGGGCAATATTGGATATTGACCGTTCCTTTCTCTAGTTTATTACGTATAAAATGGTGTTTTATGTAGATATGTTTGGATCTTTGTCTATTAACGGGAATTCTTGCTAAGTGTCAATAGCTTGAAGTCAACCTTTTCATTATTACACGAATTATCTAATCTCAATTCGCTCGGCGTAGATCTTGACGCATGGTTCAGAGCCGTAGATAGAGAGAGTTTGGCCAACTCGGTTTCAATCACGTGACTTACACCGGCCATGTTGTCACCAAAACAAAACAACGCGATAGGATAGGAAGTTAGCAGTTATTATAGATGATTAATGCTATATACGAATCAACAGACGTTTACCATATAACTTTAACACAAAATTTATTGACAAAAAGGATCGACGTTTCGTGTCCATCATGGACGCATTCTCAAGATCAAGTGAACAAAAATAAATATAAGATAGTAAACCAAGTGTAGGTGACATGAAAGGGATTAACAGTCACATGATTAAAAACTAATACAATAGCACAG
>NW_022691770.1:51204-55043 GCF_011630105.1 Anneissia japonica
ATTAAGATCACTTATACCATGTTGTTTTAAGTGCATTCCTATGTTTCCCTTTCCGTGTTCATCAATGCGTTGATAAAGGTGTCGGCAAGTATAGCCGACATAGCTTGAATCACACAAGCCACATTGAAATTTATACACAACGCATTGTTCGTTAACAATCTTAGGTTTTCTTTCTCTCTTCTTTAAGATTTCACCTACTTTCCTACTAGTAAACACTGGAATAATTTCTTTATCAATCTTAGAGCTGAGTTGTTTAAGTTGTTTAAGTTGTTTAATGCTATATAATATGTGAAATACCGTTATGTTGGGTTTGGGGTTGCTGCAATCAATCCATCAAAGAAACAAAAATGTATTAATTTCCTTAAATTCCAAAAAGGAGGAGGATTTGGCATTATATTTTAACTTCGCATGGCGATCGAAAAATCTCGCTATCCACGTAGTAAATAAAGGCATGTATCGCCCGCCCCACTTCGCGGTAATAATATATCCACCTACTACTAAGTAGTAGGCCTAGACAGGCCTAAATTTCGGTACTTCTTCGGCCGAACACCTTAAGGTAGTACTTAAATCAGCTTAATTACGATGATAATAAAAAAATAAAAAAGGAAGAATTTCAAGCAGCAATGATTTATAAATTATAAAAAGATGCAATGTTGCACTTTGCTGTTAAATTATATAACTAAATTTCCAGAAAGCTACATGAACTGAAGTATCAGTCAAAGGTAGCTTAAATTATAATTAAAAATAAAAATTGAATCCTCCAATAAAAGCGAAATCTTGTCCAAGGAATCCTGAGCTATGCAAACATGCCCAATTGTGCTTTACAAATCAATTAATTGTGCAACTAAAGATTTTAAAGATAAAAATATATTTTAAAGATATAGGCCCCCTAGACCTAATTGTATTATAATATATTGATTGTTTTAATACATATTTTAAATCAAAACGTTTAAATGTTTTACAAAGTACAAATCAAAATTTCAATGAATAGTAAATAATGAATAATAAATAAATAAATAATAATAATAATAGTAATAATAATAATAAATAATAATACAGTAATAAAATAATGATAATATTATAACTCACTAATATTATAAACAGAAGTGTGGAGAATGCTGCTATTTTACTTACAAGGCCTAGCTTCTTGATTATGAATGTATTAGGCATATGTTGTACAAAAATTTCTCTCAATGCAATAATTCTTCAACTTTGATTTATTGTTTAGATTACAATTTACAATAATACAAATAGGCCTAGGCTATTTGTTGGTTTGAAGATGACCAGCATATTTTATTTCATAAATAAAGGTTTACGAAGTCATAGGCCTAGAGGCCTAGATACAATTAGAAAACTTTTATGTTATTAATATTTTTATCATTCATTTACAGGCGAAATTAATATTATCTGTACAACCAACATTTCTCCTCTGCAGTGTTGACTCTTCTTAGGAGCCTCATGCTATAGAGTAGGCTGCTAGCAACTAGGCATAGGCCTAGATGATAAACTTTTAAAACAAAAAGATAATCGTAACGAGAAAAAAAATAAAGAATCGTCCTCAATTTATCTTCTCGAAATAATTCAGCACGTCACTGATCAATTAATTCCAAAGTTAGGTAAATATGATTATATAGTATATGATATTTACAATGATATGTTAAAATCCTATAATTGAATTGTCCTCATGAACAGAATAATGAAAGAAAGTTTATGCAGCATCAGTGTTTTATAAAATGTTATAAAGCTATACGCACGCACGCTGTTTGGTGACAACATGGCGCCCATGCGCCAAGTTGGCCAAACTCTCTCTATCTACGGCTCTGGCATGGTTCCCGGAACGCCGCCCTCAGCGGCGAGTGCACAAATCAAGGACAAAAGTGGAACGTGAAATTTGGATATGGTTTCGTAGTCAGATTTGCGAGAAAAACTTCAGCTACCCGTATTTCTCGACTGAGACGTCAGTGGGAGCTGTAATTTGTATGGCAAGGAGATTGTGCAACCCTTAATTCGTATTAAGGGAATTTACGCCCAGAAACCTTGTAGTTATTAATAGTTTGGTTATAATAGAAAATATTAATTTTTTGGTGACGTCACACTCACAATACAGTTAGCTTGCATACGTCATAAGCTAGATTATGTCACCTTTTCCTGGTAAGGCAAACTATCCCGGCGTGCTTTTTTCATGGATAAACAAACACAACTGCTTTGCACATGGATGCCTTGTCCTAGCTAGGGATACAGGAGCCGCATTGTTAGCATTGTATAATACGTACAAGGTACCTCTGCAACTGAATTATTCTTAGTTATTTGTATATGGAATAGACTTTTATTCCACCAATAAAGCTGATGCTAATAACAGTGTTGGAGTATAGTAAACCTTGCTATATACATAGGCCTATAAGCCCTACGATATTTTCAAATATTTCGAAAACTCAATGCCAAACAAAGACCTACATAAATAGGCGATGAGGCCTTAATAACATTTAGCGCAAATGCAAAAATATTACGATACGATTCCTGGGATGATTCACAAGTTGAACTGTCCGATTCCGTGTTGCCTTCCATTTTTTTTGTTCGTTTACCTCCATGGTTTCACAAAGTTGTTCATTTGGGAAAATAGGTTGTGAAAGTACGTTTTTGTATGTTCGTTGTTCGTTTGTGAAAGTACGGAACTCGATTGCGAAAGTACGTTGTTCGTTTGTGAAACATGATCGTTTGTGAAAATACGTTGTTCGTTTGGGAAAGTACGTTGTTTCTTTGTGAAAGTACGTGATTTGTTTGTAATAATACGTTGTTTGTTTATGAATGTTCGTTGACTGTTTCACTTTTGTATTTTTGGCAGCGATTGCCTTCCATACATAAACACGCACTCACACTGGGAGCCTATTTTTCTTTTCCTCTTCTTTTTTTTTTATCTGTGGAGAGTTCTATCTTGTGTTTTTAGTATCTTTGCTGTTGTCCTCAGGGGTATATTTTATTTCACTTTCGAAAATCAATAAATGAAAGCTCAACGTAAAACATCACATGCAACTCTTCTCCGGTCCCACGAGGGGTTATTGGAAGACTATAGGCCTACTCGTTTGTTTGGCTGACGTCAAACACTACCGGAAATGAAACTGTATCCGACAAAAAAAATGTTTAATACTGAGAAATTGGAAATTCCCTATTTACTAAATTAAAAAAAAAAATCTAATGAAGCCACCTCCTTGATACCTGCCAAGTCTTCAACAGTTCCCCCATGCAACGCAAGGTCTCATTTAAAGTTCTACCGACCTTCCAGTGTGTAGTGTTTGATCAGGTGTGATTTATACACTCTAAACAACTCCCTGTAAACGAACAGACAACAACAACTTATTTTTTCATGGCCTTGTAGGGAGTTAAACCACAGAAATCTAGGCCTAGAGAAGGTGACTCTGTGAACAATGCAAGGTGGTCAAAACAGCTAACGATCCAATCTATAACCACAGTAAAGTCATTAATTTTCCCTCAATTAAAAATCGTTTGTACAGCAAATTAGAGGCGGTCCTAGTTGGAAAGCTGCTCTGATTAAAGTCAAGGAGGTTTGGTGGATGGATTTCTGAAATCTGCGAGAGTGATTTTTCAATTTTCTACCCTGGAAGATGTGAACATTTGGTAATTCGGAGGAGGCGGGGATGGGAAAAACCCAGAAACAGCAAGAGGGATAGCCTGGCTTCCAGGCCCTAATTTTGGGTTGCTCACTCTTTATTGCACTTAGTGCAACTCACTGGCTACTTATCAAAAAGCTAATTATTTTTAAGTACATCTAGGCCTACTAACGTCTAAACGCACTTTCTGAGTTTTCCTCCATACCTTAGGCC
>NW_022691770.1:56840-64117 GCF_011630105.1 Anneissia japonica
CATCTCTGCAAACTCGGTGGCGAGTTGTGTTAGATCGGCGACCGTCGATGCCGTGGACTCGTTCTCCATTTC
Organism: Anneissia japonica; assembly: GCF_011630105.1. NCBI lineage: Eukaryota > Metazoa > Echinodermata > Crinoidea > Comatulida > Comatulidae > Anneissia > Anneissia japonica. The sequence goes on from NW_022691770.1 coordinate 56,913, forward strand.
GGGATGTGCGCGCAACCACGCAAATTCGTCCACGATCTGATAGTGCCTTGCCGTATCCGTGGCGTCGGCGGCCTCGGCAACGTTCATCTGTTCCGGTGTGATTGAATGAACGTGTTCCATGTGCTGCATTCGAAAGCGTTCGTCTTTGAACCGACTTTCGCACTTTCTAACTTTGCATCGAAAACGGAGCATCACCGACAAGCGAGTGCGATCCACCCCGGTTCCTGCCACGGTCCTTCGTTCGGGCGGTTGATTCGGAGCTTTCATGTCTTTCTCCATCACCGATTCTCCGGTCCCTGTCTCTTATACACATCTAGATGTGTATAAGAGACAGATATAAACCCGTGGCGTTTAGTGCCAAGGTAGCATTGCACTATTTTAGAATACCCCAAATCTATGTTTTTATTTGAAATTTAATCTTTGATAATTTTTTTTTCAAAACCTACGAAAAACAGAAATTATTTTGGTCTTGCCTGTAGGTGCCCTACATATTTGCATTAGGTGAGACTATGTAACACCTCTATAATATCGTACAGTAATATATTACAGTACAATAATAAATTACTATCATTGAAAAATGTTTCAAATAAGAACATCTTGAGTCTAAACTTGGCAAAAAATAACACAGGCTCTGGGCACAAAATTTACTAGTTCTGATAAAATAAACAAGTGTAGCAAACATTACAGGTACATAAACATAATGACGATAATGATGATGATGATGACGATGATGATGAAAAAGCAAGTAGACATGGATGATTGAGTCGGGAACGGAGCTTGAGTGGATTGAAATATCATTCCTATGGGCCTGGTTTATTTTAGGGGTTATAATTTTGGAAAAGCCATGCCCTTTGACTTCGTTGTTTACTGTGTGCCGCGTATCCCACCGTAACTTACAGCAAGATGAAGAAATGATGACAACTACATTAGAAAATTATTGAAGATATAAAAATAAACTAAAAATGGAAAAGTACTTAGGCCCTATTAAAAAGGGACCACTACCAGGAATCAAACCTAAACTGAACTAACGCATTGCCAACAACTTAGTGAAACGAACAACGTGGATCTTCCATTTTTAAGTGTGGTAGTTGCCTTAGTTGAGGTGAGGGCTCTTTAAAAATCAGTACTGTTATTAGGATGGCGAAAAAATGGCAGGCAACAACTCGGAATCTCACCGAAGCAGTTCGACTATTAAATCGGGCAGTTCAACTTCTGAATCAACCAATATCGTAATATTTTGGCTAATTATTACGCTTAAATATTTGCATTTGCGCTAAATATTATTAAGACCTCGTAAACCTATCTATGTATGCCTTGGTTTGGCATTGATTTTTCAAGATTTTTGAAAATATATTGTAGCCCCACCCTATAGGCCTATGTATATAACCAAGCTTTCATTAGACTGCCACACTATTATTAGCATCAGCTTTATTGGTGGAATATTATATAAACAAAAATAAATATTAATATTATATCAAACAGTCAACAAACTTTTCTTGGACAGTATTTACTTATTTACATTATTATTATTATTCTATAACATTTCACTAGTGTAGACCTAAACAGCATAAATGCTAACATTACATACAATAGCACCCACTCTAGTTTAGCGCTATTTCATAAAGATCAGAGCTTAATAGTAAGTACCGTATTTGATAAATAAGTTTTTACATAATGCATAAAACCATACTTATAACCAATTGTATAACTGGATATATTCAAATCATTACCTACTTAAGTTTGATACTATCTACGGAATTTGTATAATTTGTGTTTTGTTTTTAATTAGGACTTAGTAAAATTTATGGAACATTAGGCCCTCTGATTTTTTTCCATAATAAAGGCCTATACTGCTACAAAAACGCATTTGGGTTAAATATATAATACTTCATCAGGCATATAATGTCGGTCTGTGCTTGGCATCGACTTTTTAAGATCTTTTCAAATTATCTTTATGTGTATCAATATGAGATATACTACTGCCGGCCACAGTATCAGCTTTATTGGAAAAAACAAAATTGTATTCCATACTTTTTACTAATATGCCTACTCTGTATACTTCATAAAAAATAGGCCCTTAAATTGTTTTCAATAATAAGGGTCTATCTGCTACGAAAACGCATAATATTTTAGTGTCATCTATTGAGACAAGGCCCCAAGGCCATTTGTGGTGATTTCATGTTACTACTACCCTCTTCTTTAAAATACCTAAAAAATAATGTTCTTGTACAGATTTGGATCCAGTATAGGCCCATTATCGAGAACATTCAGAGGTCCTACGTTCCATAAAGTCCTAATTAAAAACGAGATTAAATATACAAACATATATGGGATAGATTTTATTCCACCAATTAAGCTGATGCTAATTATAGTTTGACAGTCTAGTAAACCTTATAATAAGATTGTGTTCACGGTGGCATAACCTAATTTAATTTATTTATTATTTCCAAGCTAAAGTGCCTGTGCCTAGGGGTTAAATCTGCACGTATACCATATAATGTCTCCGTAGTCTAATGTATACGACACTCGCCTGACAGCGATGTTGCAGGTTCGAATCTCGCCAGAGACACTTTAGTTCATACAATTGAATTAAAAGAGCTTTTCGTTGAAGGGCTATGCTTGATACGATTGGCGGGTCTAGGAATTCGCAATAGAGGGGACAAGGTACAGACTTTCACAGATTGAGGGTCTATAACACCCCAGCCCCACCTTTGAGCTGAGGTAAGAAAATGTATAATTATGGCACCTCTAGATGGCCGGAGATGACAATCTCAGACCTAAATTTGAATATGAATTTCTTTTATTTATTTGTTTAAATAATTTTGACAAATGAAAGGGATAGGGGTTTGGAGGGGCACCACACTGGGTATAGTGCAGCACAGTCTATAGAAGCACAGATACATTGGGGAAAATGTCATCATCACATTCCTTTATTGCTATTGCTGCTGCTGTGGATGGCCGTTGGTTAGAGGATCCAGAGCTTCATTGACAATCGCACAATATTACCGTATCTGATAAATTTTGTCTAGACATAATCTTTCTGTATTGTTTTTGGCGTTTCTTTGTGTACTATATTTCTTGCTCTAACATTCGCCATGGTGAACGCTGTGAATTAAGGTCTAAATCCGCGCCTGCTGTATCAAGAATTTCCAAGCGAGAATAAAAATAATTTTAGTGAAAGGAAGATGAGTTTATACGCGGTGAACAGCGGCGGATTTAAGGGCGGCCAGCCGGCCCGAACCCACCCGCCATTTTTTTTATAATAAAAAAAAAATGTAGAAAAAAAATATATTTTAAAGGTATATTTTATTTCACTTTCGAAAATCAATAAATGAAAGCTCAATGTAAAACATCACATGCAACTCTTCTCCGGTCCCACGAGGGGTTATTGGAAGACTATAGGCCTACTCGTTTGTTTGGCTGAGGTCAAACACTACCGGTAATGAAACTGTGTCCGACAAAAAAAATGTTTAATACTGAGAAATTGGAAATTCCCTATTTACTAAATTTAAAAAAAAAATCTAATGAAGCCACCTCCTTGATACCTGCCAAGTCTTCAACAATTCCCCCATGCAACGCAAGGTCTCATTTAAAGTTCTACCGACCTTCCAGTGTGTAGTGTTTGATCAGGTGTGATTTATACACTCTAAACAACTCCCTGTAAACGAACAGACAACAACAACTTATTTTTTCATGGCCTTGTAGGGCGTTAAACCACAGAAATCTAGGCCTAGAGAAAGTGACTCTGTGAACAATGCAAGGTGGTCAAAACAGCTAACGATCCAATCTATAACCACAGTAAAGTCATTAATTTTCCCTCAATTAAAAATCGTTTGTACAGCAAATTAGAGGCGGTCCTAGTTGGAAAGCTGCTCTGATTAAAGTCAAGGAGGTTTGGTGGATGGATTTCTGAAATCTGCGAGAGTGATTTTTCAATTTTCTACCCTGGAAGATGTGAACATTTGGTAATTCGGAGGAGGCGGGGATGGGAAAAACCCAGAAACAGCAAGAGGGATAGCCTGGCTTCCAGGCCCTAATTTTGGGTTGCTCACTCTTTATTGCACTTAGTGCAACTCACTGGCTACTTATCAAAAAGCTAATTATTTTTAAGTACATCTAGGCCTACTAACGTCTAAACGCACTTTCTGAGTTTTCCTCCATACCTTAGGCCGCCTACTTACCTTCTTTCTAGTTCTTTCCCACTAGTAGTCGCCTTCGATATTCGCAAAACCTTCTCACCGTTCCTAATGGAACACAAGAATATAAATAGCCAAAGAATATTGACGTGGCACGTCCACTGCCTCTTGTCTCTAGAATGACCTATTTAGGTAATACAGTATGTCGTCTACAATTTTAACATTAAGTATGTACAGCTCTTCAACACATTAACGTCCCCTGCCTTTAATTACTTGGAATCGGCGCATACAAGTCAACCAATGATGGTGATCCATCCATCCATCCTTGACGAAGCGGGTTTTCCCGCAAAAATGGAAATTCCCTATTTACTAGGGAGGAGCCTGAGCCAAACATGCAGTGGCGTAGAAAAGTATTTTTCATTGGAGGGGGTACTGGGGGGAGGATTGGCGTATTAGCGTCAATGTGTGCGCTTGTGCGGACAGGAGATGTGCCCCCCCACCCTCTGAAGCTGGAAACCTTGTTTTTGCAAAATAAATTGGTGCAATTTGATGACTACTTTTAGTGAAATTTTTATCAAAATGAAAATAAAATTTACCTTTACCAATATGGCATATCCGTATCTGTGAGATATTCACAGCGCTTCCTGGTTGAATGCCATGAGGGAGGTCATTGATGTGGAGCAAAAAGAGAAGTGGAAGAATAAGTAAATATTTTTATTATTTGCTCATGAACGATAAACCTCTTAGTTCCTATTTTGTTTTGTTTTTATTACTACGGTTTTGTAAGGTATTAAACATAATAAAAATAATGAGTATTTATATGAGCTATTCACATAACTGCTTAAATGAAATGGCCGAACTTGTTTTTACGAAAAAGTTCCTCCTTGCTATTATAATATCAATAAATTCCTCATCAACCGATATGACATTGCAAATTATTTCTGTGACAGTCTTTTGAAGTGTGTAAAGAAACGCCTCAAATGTTATTTTCGGGCTTTTAGAACACAGAAATTTCGCGGGGGCATGCCCCTGTACTCTTATGACAGTGTTGTCTCGATCGGCCCAACTTACGGCCCCACCCTTTTGGACATCTAGATCCGCCCCTGGAATTTATTGTTTTAAATATTTTGACAACTGATCCTCACAAAGGGCGATCCGTGGTTGAAAGTGGCGGGGGGGGGGACGAAATGCCAAATAAGCAAGCCTTGGTTGGGGGCCAGGGCAACGGCGGCGGAAGTGGGGGCGCCAGGGGGGGCATTGGCACTTTGTATATATGGGAGGGGCTTCCCCCCCACTGTTCCAAGCACAAGTGACAAACATTTTACGAACGCTGCAATGTCATCATTAAATATTATTATTATTATTGTTGTTGTTGTTGTTGTTGTTGTTATTATTATTATTTGTTATTATTATTATTATCCTTATTTGGTGCTTAGACTCCTTGTTTATTTGCGTCTTATAAATTGACCTATTATTATCATTATAAAATATAGATTTTTTTTCATTTTCTAACGAGCATTTACAAGTTCCCTTTTTGAGTTGAGCCAGGGGGCAGCCCAGGGCCCGGGTGAAGGTCCAGGGGCCGAAGCCCCCCTCAGGCGCCTATAACCTTTTATAAGTTGTTTCTAATTGATTTTAAGGAATGCAATTAACTTTTATTTTCATACATTTTCAAAATACAGTGGTAAATCCAGGAACTTGAAATAGAGCTAGGCAGGGAGGGACGTTTACAGATGGAGCCCCGCCATGATTGGGGCTGAGTAGAGAAAATTTATGATTATGGCACCTCTAGTCTGCCGGAAACGGCACTCTCAGCCTAAATTAGAATCATTTTCATTTTTCTCCACTGGGCCCCTTGAATCTGCAATTGAAATACTCCTCATCTAAAGTTTTTAAAATTATCCTGGTAATCATAATGTTCGCTTATATATTTCATGCAAACTAACATTGATAGAAAATAATGATTTATTATCTACATGATTAGCATGTACAGTTTTTTAAAATCAATCAAGAGGTTTTTCCTTTTCTATTTTGGAATTTCACATTTGTGCAAGTAGTATTGCTACTACACTGGGCTCCTTGGATCTGCCACTGAATCATAAAGTTTTTAAAATTATGCTGGTAATCATAACTATGCCCGCTTATATTATATTTCGTGCAAACTAAATTTCATAAAAATAATGATTTATTATCTACTGATAAGCATGTACAGTATTTTAAAATCATTCAAAAGGTTTTTTACTTTTCTCCTCCTTTTGAATTTCACTTAGTTCTTCACATTTTGATTTCACAAACATAAAGGTGATTTACTTAACTTATCATTATCAGTGGCGGCTCCAGAAAAGGGAAATAAAAGGGGACACGGAGAGACTTTCACAATTTGGAAACTAGATCACCTGAGCCCCACGATGGTTGGGGCAGAGGTAAGAAAATTTATAATTATGACACTCCTAGATGGCCGGAAATGGCACTCTCAGACCTAAATTCTAATTATAATTTTCCGGGTTTTTTCCAATTTTTTTTTAATTTTAAAAAATTTAAGGGAGGGGGTGGGTCGGCTCGTCCCCACTTGAATCCGCGGCACTGATTATTATGACGACATTGCGAGATTGCGTCAACGTAACACTGGAGTTCGATACGGTTTTTATTCTAGGGAGAGAAAATTCACGTTGACATCTTAGGTTGTAATGTGTCTCCCTAGTTAAGCAAAAGATGATTTAGCCTATGCGTTAAGATTTTAAGCTTCTGGAAATAGTCCCTGCATAACCGAGTGCGCCTCTCTGAGAGTAAAGGGATATATAAAAAGGACCTTGCACATTCGTAGCCAACACCAGGTAAAATAACCCCTAAAGCCTTACTTTGGATACTGGGGGAACGTTCCTAATATTGTGTGCAAATGGTGTGATGGTTTTAGGTAAAAGTTACCAGTGATTTTCTTTATCCTTACGATATTTGTCGCTCCAATTGGCATTAAGATATATTGCAATCAGAATCAAAATGTTTGGCTACTGGTTGATGAAGCTTAGATGTTTGATAGCTGTCTGAGTAATTCTCATTCATTCATATATA
>NW_022691770.1:64314-80440 GCF_011630105.1 Anneissia japonica
GTGTGAACTGTGTCGAGCGCGGTGGCGTGAGTTTCATTTCTTGGGATGTGTATTATACTTTCTTTTCGTTATTAGTTAATTGAAAAATACAAAATACTGATAAATATTAATTACCCAGTGTATTAGTTAAGTAAGAAACGTCTATAGCAATACAAATGTACATATGTTATTATTATTCTTATATTGTGAATTCTCGTTGTACATCTCTTAAATGATTGTGCCTCTGTTACAAAAGAGAAACAATAAAGTTATTATTATTACTGCTTCAAATTATTCATGAAGTCACACTTAGAAGCCACATCTTCCCCTCTTCAGGATAAAGGGATAAAAAAAATGTCGCGATCCGGAATAAATGATTTCTTGATGGTCATAACAAGGTAGAAAATTTCAAATTTGTGGTGGCAGTTGTCGCATCTTAACAATAACAAGGATCTCTCGAAGCAAAATTAAATCAATAAACACCAATCACCTGTGAGGAAGAGTCTGGATACTGAATATTCCACAAACACCATTTTAATCAAGTTTCTATCAAATCACAATACGATACACATGTATTTTCCGAAACAAAAAATACAAAAATATCGCTGAAAGTGAATACAGATCAAAGATGTTTATCAGATCTTTGGTACAGATTTATAGAAACCTTTTTTTCTCAAATATGATTTTAAATGTGAGAACCAACAACATTTTTAGTCTATCTTCATTATTGCCTTAAAAATTAATCTTGGCCACCTGCCATCATTCTTTAAACGGTTAAAATAATCTGCCTTAATATTATTTTGTTGTGATGATAATGATTCCCATCTAATAACGTGCCTCTTTGGCAGCCAAAATAGTCTTTACCATTGAAGATTTTTTATCTTATCTAATGCAGTTTTGCTATTACAAAACCAGACAGAACTGGCATATTTATAGTAGGTAGTGCTATACATTTCCATAACAAATTCCCATAATATATTCGATTAAAATAATTTTAATCCTATAACATGTTCATCCACAAGCAGCGAACACTGCATATTAATGTTTATCAGTTCACAACTGACATGAGCCCTCTATAATTGGAGACCTCTTTAAATTGTGAACCAGCTAATGGCTGGTCCGAAACGTTTACAATTAACCACACGAATAATGAAGACAAAGATTGGCTTATCAGGGCCCAACAAAATATATACTTTAAAACTATAATGTATAAAGGAGCCCCTAAATTCGAATCATCTTGGTCAACTGACAATAATGGACTTTGTAAATTGTGTAAAGAAAATATAAAAGAAAAACAAAGACCACTTTTTATTTAATTGTAAAGAACTTGATAACATTGGAGTTAAATCATTTAAACAAATTCAAAATCAGTTGTATAATAATGACATAAAAATACATTGGACTAATTTTATTAATGGTGTCATTGATATAAAAGGCACTTCATTTTTATAATTTATATGATAACTAAATTTCAAAATGTCAAATTGTAGGCCTCTAAAAGAACTGTAAACAATAAATTAACAAATGCATGGCGACTTCGGTCCGAATTATATACCACGTAATAATACCATTAGTATATATTATTTGTAAATATTAAGACTGACCTCATGTTAACGGTAGAGTAATGTTTAATCACACTTTCAGCTCTACCGGATTTATGTATATTTTTGTTGTATCACATTACATTCGTTATATATTTTGAATTTTATTTTTAATATTTAAACTTTCTAATAGTCTAACTAAGGTCCCTTCATAAGATAATCACAAGGGATAACTTTGTGGTTACCTTCATTTCATTCGAATTGTATTACTGTATTTGTTTTAGTTAACATTTTCGGTTTGTATGTTTTGTATGCACCAATCGGAAACAAACGAGTTCCACTGATTCTAAAGTGAAACCTACCGCGTATAGTAACTGGGCCCAAATCTCTTGGTGGTCGGTCGAGACAGTGTGATACAGTGAAAATGGATTATTTGTACAATACAGTATCCCTATGCCTAGACACTGTTTACGTACAGCTAAGGCCCCATAAACATTATTAGTTTATCACCCCCTCCCTCATCACTTTTGGGGAAATTCAGATTTTTTTGTTCTCAATCAACATATATTTTTATTTCAAACGGTTGTTTTTCCATCTTTTTTCACTTGGATAGCTCAGGATTTCTAGCAAATATGTTTACTAGCACAACAGAAGCATATTTTTTCAATATAAATTTGATTCCATTTTTATGATTTTTATATATATGTGTCCCTAAGCATTGATCTACTTGTGAACATCGGTAAAATGAGGGCGTGGTTAGCAGAAAAAAAAATAAATTAAATTAAACACCCCCCCCCCCCTCACCCCCCTCCCTCATCAGTTTTTATTCTTTGATTGGGTGATAAACTAATGATTTTTTTATGGGACCTAAGCATGGTCTTTGAAAGTGAAAAAAGCAGCGTTGAATCTGGTTATTTGAGTGTAGATGATCCTGATGATTCTGAAGTATTTGTAAACGTTTTCATGTCTATGGTGTATAGACACTATGTTATCGTCTGGCAGTTAAATATGGCTGAAAGTGAATTTCGGTCGAGGTTAACCCTGTAAATCCGGTGGAGGTACGTGTATGATGGGTCATGAGTCATCTTAAGTACTGTACCTTATTACTGTATCTTGACCAAAGTCTTACAAAAAACAAAAAAAAAACACATAACCGAATTCCCATGTGGATATTTTATTAGTAAACATAATTACTAAAGCAGTATGGCATAGACACACTCTAGCAATGGGAGCCTATTTTCAGAAATGTTCGGACACAGTATTAAAGACAACTCTGTATTCTTTTAATGGTGATTTCGCACGAACAATTAATAGGCAGAAAATAAAATTGATTCGCCCTAAGCATAGTATTCATAGCTGAATACGGTACAGATTCAATTGAATTCAAGTATAACTTTATTCCGAAATAATTAAATAAAATAGTAAAATCAAGTCACATTATTATGCGTTTATATAGGCTTATATTAATGACAAGCGTTAAAATCCATCACATAAAAACATTAAAAGTTAAAAAGCATTATGAAAATTAAATGGATAATTTAAATGAAAAAAATATTAATATAAACAAACTAACTGACATATAGGGCTACTAATGGATAACCACTTACTCTAAAAACAAATCTAAGAGGCCACCACATAATAATATAATTATACATGAGTTACAGATACACCTTTCCCATCTACAGGTATAACATTATGAGAGACATCTTGGAGCATATGGTCAGTAATTGAATATATCGCTGAAGAATATTTTAAGATTTATGATAGGTAGAGATTATGCTAGGTAGAGGCCAAAGCGTCCAGATGTGCTAAACTGCAGTTGGTCTAGCCTGGGTTGCAGGTCCTAATTTTGGGTTACTAACTCTTATTACACTTTGTGCGCGCCATACCTGATTTAATTGAGAAAAATAATAAAAACGTAGACTTGTGGCAATAATAAAAAAGGCAAGCAGAACACCAGGCCAATATATATATATTTTTTTACGTCCACCCGACAACAAAAGAGAAAAAGAAGAATTCCACCAACAATCATGAATACTAAGACAAAATTAAAATGATCCTTCTGAAATAAAGCCCTAGAAGGACAGCTGTTTGTATAATATATACATAGAGCCCTGGGTTAACAACAATAACCATGTTTTGATATCGATTTTTGATTAATAAATTTGTAGATTAGGCACTTTATTCGTCCATTCAAGTCATTCGATTGTGTGATCCATTAACATTTTTTTTAAAAATTATATAACAGGATCCCTGGCGTGGTGAGAAAATCAAAAAAAAAAAAATAAATGCATTGCCATGCAACGACAAAATCGATTTAAAAACCTTTAACCGACTCAGAGTATTAGAGTTATGAACCCTTTCACCTATCAACATTTAAATGTCAACACATGCTTAATATCGATTTTGAACAAACACCGCTAAAATGTGATTTAATTTTTCGGGCATACTAAAAAACAAATGAAATGTGCGTTGATATCATGCAGGGGCCGGGGCAAGCGGCGGTAAAAAAAAACCCTTCTACAATCCTCCCTCCTGGATATTATTTTGGCCACCAGTGGAAGGAAACAACTTTTTTTCAGGATGGCTTCAACTAGGCCTGTGCGGTTCAAGTGTGTCTTTTGCCGTGATGAACAGTTGCCAATTTATCCAGAAATCGAGCTTGCCGTACGATACAGGAAAGCACTTTCCACCGTCAGCAGAACAAATGCTAGGAATCCGCACCCCTAAAAGAAATAATACAATACAGGCTCACATATGAATGAGAAAAGCCAGCCGATATGGTTTTTATTGAACCATCTTTCTGATATAAATTACAGTTACTTTTATAACTTTTATGGTATTCAAATTATAAATTTTAAAATTTAATGTCAATATACTGCAAAGGGATGATAGAATATAATATACATTTCTTATATTCAAGTAGGCCTACCTGTAGATAGAAAGTCAATTTCGGCCCTCTGCCCCACAATGACTGGGGCTAAGGTTAACAAAATAATGATGTTACTATAGGCACCCAGAATAGCACTCTCGAATGTTCATTAAAAAGTGTAGATAGGTAGGTATAAGTATTTTTGAGGATATTATATATTTACTATATGCTAGTTTTTAATAAATGTTTTACTGTCGTCGTCTTTCTTCAGTCCAAAGTTCAAAGATTTTCCTTGCACTGTATTTATCCTCCGCTGCAGTCAATTACTCTTTATCTGGGTCTGACATTCGCCAAGGCGAACGGCGCGAAATTCTGGATCTGCGCCTGACTGTTAATGAACAGAACAGAAACACTACGTCGTATTAATTTTTTTCTTTTATATGAATTGACATTTATAATTTTCTGAATCGTCTTGAAATTGGCACATTCGTCTGTAGGCAAATTGGATATTAACATAGGGTCTTTTCCCCGCTTTTAATGCTTTTAAGCATTAAAAGCGGGAAAAAGACCCCATGTTAATATCCAATTGAATGTTGGTGACGGTCCGGAGTACGGTGTGGATGTGACCTCGGACCCATTAAAGGGATTTAAGAGCAAACATTCTATACCAGATATTTCAAAAATGTGTCAATTTATCTGAATGAAAGTTTCGTGAAAGTTTAACCAAATTACAAGAAAGAAATAATTAAGTGTTGGTGAGATCCAAATGTAGATATGAATTTGACGGTCATTCAAAATCGTAAGGTTCCAGACCTAAATATCTCTAAAAATCATCAATGGATCTAAATTACAATGCGAAGTACAAAAACTAATCTCATTAGAGAGGGCGCACTTTATTGACTGTATAAAGTATATGGAGGGTGATTACACTCTCCATGTTAGTTTGTCATGTTTCGATAAAGAAATGCTTAAATTTTGGTGACCATCCGGAGTAGGGTTTGAATATGAGGACCATTCAAAGGAAAACGTCCCTGACCAGATATTTCAAAAACAAATCAACTGATCTGAATGAAACTTTCGTGAAAGATTAACCAAGTCATACAATGAAGAAATTATAAAGTGTTAGTGACGATCCAAATTCGGGCGTGCATTTGAGGGCCATTAGGTCCCAGACCTAAATATCTCTAAAATGGATCAATAGATCAAAATGACAATTTCCAGAATAGCATGTCAAGTGTTTAAATTTTGGTCATTATTGAATTTTTATGTTTTTATATTGTTATTAGGCCTATTATTATTATTATTATTATTATTATTATTATTATTATTATTATTATTATTAATTATCATTATTATTATTATTATTATTATTATTATTATTATTTTCACGTTTTTTACTTCTATAACATACGGTAAATGGTTTTAGCCTCATTTTGTCTGAAAATGTTTTTTTTTGATATATTTAAATTTTTACCTTTAATCGTTGTACATTTTCATGTATAGTTTTATGTAGGACTACATTTGAAATAAGTTTTACTTCTTAAAGAAAACTTTCATTGGCCATCCTTACATCATATTTTATTGTCATATTATATATATTTTGATGATGTGAAATAAACTGAACTAATGATATACCAAAATAAATATTGAATCAGAATTGTCTGTTAATCTTATTTGAGTTTCGTTCTTGTCAAACATTTAAAAAAAACCCCATCAAATCGAGGTGAATACGAGTTAATTAGCACCTTAAAAATTTTGGTTTATTGCCGTTTTGACTTTTTTCCGTTTTGGTCCATTGCCGTTCTGGTAAAAAAGTGTTGCCGTTTTGGTTTATTGCCGTTTTGGTCATTGCCGTTTTGACTAGAAAGCCTCTAGACACATCGTTAAAGTTAAATGGTAAATACTTAATGTACATAGGCCTATAGACTCAGTAACTTACACAGCCTGTGACATCCTGTACCGTTTCTTTTGCGATTACAGACACTAGACATGAGGAACCAATCAGAACCAGAATAGCTGATATAACACAGGACATGAGTTCCTAAGACATTTAAAAAATAAAATTCATATTAATCGTACAATTCGGCTTGACGTAATCCTATCATCCCATCATTTGTTTACGGAAACGTAAATATATCCACTACCTTTATTTAAATGTTACTAGATAATGGGTCCACAGTCCCTTTGAATACAAAGAAAAAACAACCCCTTTGAATAATGCTATTTTACACATCTGCGACGCAAAAAACAATGTCATAGCCCTTATTGATTATAATAAAATGACCAAGATCAAGATTAAAGATTTATTTATTTGTGCCTTTCGGGAAATCAGTTGGCACATCACATCGCAAAATATAATGCAAAAAAAAAAGCAACAACAATATAATTATAATTAGGTCCTAATATTTATTTTATATTATTATGATTAAGAATTCTAATGGTACGAATGAGCGGAGATATCTATTGTTCTACATGTTTGTGATTTTAACCTTTTACCCTAGGGTAACCAAGTAAAAGATGCGTTTAGATTAACTGTCTGTAAAGATACTTTTACTTTATCAATAATTTTAACCTCACAGATATCATCTAGTTGGCTGTTTAGTTTTAGAATATTTCAAGCCCGATTCATACGTTGTATTCTGTTTTAATCGATTTTTCGTGTGCATAACTTCCAAACAAAAGGGGGCTCTCAATAATAGAGGGAGCTCTCAATAATAGAGGAATAAAAAAGGATCATTAGGGAGCTTTCCATTGCACCACGACGGTAGGGCGTAGAACGTAATGACGTCACTAAAAGTCATCTGCGCATGCGAGAACGTTAAGGTCACCTCGTCGAGTAGATTCTGCAATGCAACTTGGCCAAATATACGTATGCAGAGAACCTAGGACGCCAGGTAGGACGGTCACGCATTAGCGATTCCGCTCTGGCGTCGCGTCGTCGCACAAATCGAAAACTCCCTATTATACATGTATCAACATTAAATGACCGCAATACCGAATAATATCGAATATCATACCAAATATGCGATTTTTGCTGTAATCGGGTTCATCGATGCGGGGTTAAGAAGATGATCAACGAAAGTAACCAAAGTCAGAATTGCAGCTACGATTGTAAACACCAAAAATAAGTAAAGCTCAATGGGAAGTTTGCAAGACCATCCTTCTCTTCTGCACATTTCCTCGGTATCGATGCTTATGTCGAGAAAGAGGGCAAATCCGATGATAAGAACAATCTGAAATTAAACGAAGCGGTTTGCGCAGTGGTGTTGACTGTCAATCTCCTGTTCGTGTGTTGACGTGTCCCTCTACCCAGTGGCGTATCTAGAAGTCTTGAAATGGGGGTGCTCATGGGGTGCGAAGGTGAAGTGGAGGTTCGAAGAGGGGCGCTAATTCGCCAAATATGGTGATTTTAAATACCTGAACGCATTTTTTAGGAGGGGGAAGTGAGTAATATTTGGAGGGGCGTTCGCCCCGGCGCACCCCCTAGGTACGAAACTGCCTCTACCCAGGGGTAAATATGGGTACCGTGTACCAGCATAATGCGTTGGGAAGGTGAACAAACTGCTGTACAATAATAATTTTCTATGTATCCAAAATAGTTACGTGGGGGAGGGGGAAGGGGTGGAGGTTCTAGGGGCTACATCCCCTCCTCCCCCCCCCCCAGAATTGGGAGCATACCCTAATTTTGGGGGATTCGCGCCCCTGGACCACTTTTTTGAGTGACGTTTGACCACGCCTACTTTGCTCTCGTTCCGGAGAAAACAGCCCCCACTCACTTCGGAGACATTGGGTCCCCCGTCGGGGAAATCCTATCGCCGCCACTGTTCCAAAAGAGTGTAAAAATTAGAACATTTAAGGACTAAAATCGGCAAAAAACATTGAATCTGATGTCATAATTGTTAATATTCTGATACTGATCTAATAGACTGGTGGCCATCAGACTGAAAGTGCTCAAAAATGTTTTTTCGTAAGCATCATATGTTGCAGGTTAGCAACAAGGTCAATCCTCATCACCAGTTCTTGCCTCACACAGAATGTGTTGTTGCTACGCTGAATTTTGGATTTAAGTACCAAATTTTACCAGAAAATTGCAAATTTTACTTTTTTTTTTACCCCATATTTTTAGAGGTAGTCCGTCAATGAAAGGTTCAATTTTTTATTATACGAAAGCTAGTACAATTTATCTACTGAATGATGTGTATTACATTACAGTATGTTAATTGTATTACCCACAATTTACCAAAAACACGTTTTTTATAACCCTTTTTGCTAATTTAATAATACATGTTTTATTAAATGAATAAGAAAATACTAATCTAATAACTCTTTCACCTGATACGTTTTCAAAAACGACCACATACAAAATAAAACACCTATAAAACTTTAAAACAGCTTTCATTTGGTATTCAAAAGGCTAGGCCTATCTCCCGCAAAAATTGCAAATTTTACAATTTGTTTACCCCACAATGGTATTTTGATGCTAGTATGTTACTGAAAGATTCAATTTGAATATATTTGGTATCATACGAAATCTATTAAAATTATCTATCAACTGATGTGTATGATGTCAAATTATGTTTATGTTAATGTTATGACTCAAAAAGTACCAAAAATTATTTTTGACTTTTTTTTTGCTAAATTTAAAAATTCATGTTAATTATGAGATAGTAAGCTAAAAAACTTTTTATCTGTTACTTTCTGGAAATCTAGTGAATTCTCATCATCAGGACTTGGCTCACACGGTATGGGCTGTTGCTACGCTGAATTTTTACGTTTTTACCCAAAAATTGTTTTTTTGAAACTGGTACGTCACTGAAAAATTCAATTGCAATACGTTTGGTATCATGCAAAAGCTATTAAAAATATCTATCGAATGTATATGTGATGACACATTATATTAATCTTGTGACAAAAAAATTGCTAAAAATATATTTTTTATGACATATTTGACAAAATTTAATAATACATGTATTATTTAAATAAATGCGAAAAATACAAACTAAAACTTAAAAATATCCAAAGCTGGAATGTTGTTTTACTTCGAATAAACACTTTGTATTTGTATCTTTTCAAATGTATGTGGAAATTGTATGAAATAAAGGTGAAGGTTTAATCACGAAAGAGAGAGAGAAACAACTAAGCTAACAAACTTTTCGTATGATACACCTATGAAAATTCAGATATTATGCATTCTGTATTCCGGAGTTACAGTATGTCAAATGTCATCTCTCACAAAAATGTCAAATTGTAAACTTTTTTCACCCCAAAATGGTATTTTGAAGCTAGTACGTTAATAAAAGAATCAATCGGAATATATTTTGTATTTTAAATCTAGTCTGTCAATGGAAGATTTGAATATATTTGATATATTTATGATTGATAAAAGTATGAGACGAAAAAGTTTATAAATGTATTATTTAATTTAACAAAAATATGTTTTTTTAGGTAATTTTTGTGTCACAACATTAACATCATGTGTCATCGCACACATCATTTGATAGATAATTTTCATAGCTTTCGTATGAAACCAAATATATTAAGATTGAATCTTTTAGTAACGTACTAGCTTCAAAATACCATTTTAAGGTAAAAAAGATTTAAGGTAAACATTTTAGATTTTTGCGAGAGATGACTTTTGATATATTATAACTTCGAAATACCAAATGGATAATGTCCGAATTTTTGTATAGGTGTTTTATTTTGTATAATGGTCAGTTTTTGAGAAAGCATCAACCCAACAACCTTAGTATTTTTCGTATTTATTTAATAAAACATGTATTATTAAATTTTGCCAAAAGCGTCATAAAAACTAAGGTTTTTGGCAAGTTTCTGGTCACAAGATTAATATAATGTGTCATGACATACATCATTAAATAGATAATTTTAATAGCTTTCGTATGATACCTAATAATGTATTCCGATTGAATCTTCCAGTGGCAGACTAGCTTAAAAACACGATTTTTGGGTAAAAACGTGTAAAATTTGCCGTTATGTGGTCAAAATTGGCACTTAAATCCAGACTTCAGCTTGGCAAATGTCCATTCCGTGTGAGGCAAGCGCTGGTGATGAGGATTTACCTTGTTGCCAGCAATTGTATCAAATGATGGCTACAAAAAACATTTTTGAGCTCTTTAAATTTTATGGCCACACGTCTATAAGGCGTAATGTAGGCCTACGAACCAAACGTTGCCAGGCCAAAATTCTTAAATTATTAATACATAAGTTGAAATAGAAACATCGCACTTGCATATCATGTACGTAATGTAGGGCAAAATACAAGGGCTCGCTGGCACCCAACCGAACTACGCACCCCCCCCCCCTCTATTTAGGACATCGCCTCCTAGACCCCCTTCGAACAAATTCTGACGCCACCATTGCCTACATGATAATTTTGTAATGCACTTGTTACTTTGTGGGCCAATGTACAAACCATCATGGACGAATACAGTAAAAAAGAACTTACAAACTCGATGATCTTCAATAATCCTCTGATAGACAGGGCGTACTTTAATTCCATGTTTCAATATCTGTAGCTGTTGGGACATATAAAAAAATCGTTTATGAATATACATGTATTTTTTTTTTTTTTTTTTTTTTTTGCTTTAATGTTTCCTTAAATCATTATTTTATATAATTTATATACTGTAGGCCTATATATGCTTTTTTCTGATTTTTATTATTATTAATTTTTTTCCTGCTTTAATTTAATTAATTGTATATGTTATAGATCAAGTTTAATTTTTATGCTTATGTTCTAATTGTATGCACTGAGTATCCCATTGATCAGCTCAGGCTCTGTCTCTTATACACATCTTGTCATCGCACACATCATTTGATAGATAATTTTCATAGCTTTCGTATGAAACCAAATATATTAAGATTGAATCTTTTAGTAACGTACTAGCTTCAAAATACCATTTTAAGGGTACAGGGAGGACACGTTCCCCACGCCCCACATATTTTTAGGAGAGAGTTGGTCCCCTCACTTTTCTCCCACAATGTAAATTCATGTCAAGAAGATGCCTGGAAATTGTTGGAAAGAACTGCATAATTCACCAAGTTTTAACGAAAGACCACTGTACAGCCAGAGTAGGCCTACATCTTATTTTATAGCAAGATACCGGTGCCTCTGCTCAGAAACTCCTGAATTAGGCCTACCTATTATACACAACTCGAGTGCGCGTGCCTTTATTATAATTTGTAAAGTATGAGAAAAAGCGTGTTAAATAAGATAAGATTAGTTTTCAATACAAGAAGTATGGTAGGTGATGTTCAGTAAATACATAAAAGACAATTAAGTTTTATTTTCTATGGTACATGGCAGCGAATAATTAGATCAATGATGATGAATTTTACTATATAAAAAGGATATAAAAAGGTCATCCGGCAATGAGGTGCTATCTCCCCATATTTTCCCACCCCTGTGTGTGGACTTACGACTTTGAAGTAGGTAAAGTAAATACATCAAAGACAATGTTTTTAATGTTTTTAAGTTTTATTTTCTAATGATGGCACTTATTCACTCTATGGATGGCACTCTATGGTTGCTGAAAATCGCTGATAAAAGATCATGAGAAATTTTGTTAGCACTTCATAATTGTGACTATAAAATGGTGATGTGATGATGATGAATTTTACTATATAAAAGCAGTGGTGGATTTTATGGGGCCCAGTCGCCCTCTCCACTCCCCACCACCCCCCTCCCCAAAAAAAAAAAACATTTTGAAAAAACAAAATGAGAAAAAAAAAAATTCTACTCAAATTTTGAGTCTGAGTGCCATTTCCGGCCTCTAGAGGTGCCATAATCATAAATATTCTTCTTAGTATAGACCCTCATTCTGTGAAAGTCCCTCTCTGTCATCCCCTTCTTTTTCAAATTCCCGCCACTAAAAAGTGTTATTTCCGGCCATCTAGAGGTTCGCACCTCAGCACCTATGGTGGTACTGGTGGTAGACTTAGACTCAAGAAATGTCCCCCTCCCCCACAAAAAAAAAAAGAAAAAAAACTTTTGTAATAAAAATTTGAACACCTCATTTTTTTGAATGTGCATATGCTGTTTCCCGTAGAGGCGCCATTTTTCTACCATGGTGGAGCTGAGATCGGTGGTATGTAGTCCACTTCCACTAACTTTAAATCCTGTATAGGGTTGGAATAAAATTAGCTGTTTTGCAGGTTGTCAGCAGCTATTTCTGGGCATCTAGGGATGCCAATTTTCAAAATGTGTTTATATCAGGCCCACCATGGCTGATGTAGCTATGAATTATATATCCCAACTAAATTTAAATGTTGTGTCTACCCCTTTTATTCTACACTTTACGGTATTCATAAATTTGAGGCCAATTTCCAAATATCTTAAAAAATATATATTAAAAAATCTTCCTATTGGAGGGCCCCTCATGAGTTTTATACAAACACAGCTATAGGAATCTCTTCGGTTTGCTATTCTAATGACAATAGTACGGTAGCTATATTTTATCTGTATAATACATAGTATATAATTTCAGACGAAATACCAGAATACTAAAGGATATGGTACTATACATTACTTCAGTAAAGTAGTAATAAATTGTAAATAATTCATAAATTCATAAATTGGGCCCAAGTTCTAGATACCGAAATATAGGGGTGGTGTTCAGCGCATGAGCTGTCTCTTATACACATCTAGATGTGTATAAGAGACAGGTTAATATAGATCTCCGCTTCCCAAACTTTTTTCTCTGGGACCCAGGTTTTGGTTTCCCTCCGCGACACATCTAATAATTTGATAGTAAATAATTGTACACTAAGTTGTTTAAGATCCCTGAAACTTGACTTAAGAATAACTACTCGACATGGATATAACATCGATCTTAACTTACATGCGACGGATCCAGGAATACGTAATATAGGGAGGGACATTTACAGATAGAGTTTATAGCCACCTCAATTTTTATATTTTAAAAATTTGGTGGGAGAGGGGGGGGGACTAGTCCCAGAATCAGCCACTGACTATCGTCCTTTTTCGCCGAAGTGGAATGAGACTTAATAATTGAGACTTATAATGAAATACAAGAGACTTACTTTGCGCGGACCAAGCCTGACTGACTTAAAATTTTGAAAATATAGGATAGGCTATTTTTGCAGACCATTTTTAAATTTTACTCTAATTGCTTCATACGGCTATGTAAAATAAATATATTTAGACCAATTTAAATTAGTTTTAATATTTGTCACATATTGAGCAAATCACCTTCCACCCCTGCTTAAGTTTATAGGTTAGGCCTACATACAGTACTTACATTTCTGCAGATTTAGAAACGGTCGAAGGCAAAAACAAGATTTTTTTAGGTAGCGAACACTTCAAAGTAGATGTTGGTTGTTGGTCACGGAGTGAACAGCGATTATTGCATAGTTCACTTAAAACCAATTTATGTGTAAAATAAAGAACAAAGGTACATTAGCATATTTTTTAAGGGAATTAAATGATTGTTAGTGATAAGGAGATCACTTGACTTGACTCCTCCTACTCTGCAGCATGTATACAACATGCCACATATACCATATGGCATATTGTATGCCACAATGTATACAGCCCTCAGTATTCAAGTGCACTTTAACGAACAATTTGTACAAAAAGCGTCAAAAATATCTGACCAGTCAGAGCAACGCGTTACTGTTAGGACCAGGAATACGCACATGTCCCACAAACAAGCAGGTTTACGTAGTCCTACGTTCTTCTTGTGTGACCTTATCGACAATATCCAAGGGCGGGACTTAACAGGACAAGGACAGTCTATTATTACTAAATATCTTATGTATACCCCTGTCTATAAGGCCTATGTAATGAAACAAATGGTTTATGAAATTTCTACTTACATGAATCCAGGGTGTGCAAAGAGGTGATGCCAAAAGTAACCAGAGCCTTGCAGGCGTCAACGTTCCTATGCATGATACATGACTTAAAAAGTATATAGGCCCTATATATATATACGTGTATATATATACGTATATATATATATATATATATATATATATATATATATACGTATACACGTGTATATAAATTAACTTTTTTATATTTAACTTTTATAGTTAAATAAGAATCTTTGGAATAAAAATGTACATTTGACAATGTTTTAATTTTAGATGTCCGGATAGTTTAATCGCATCTTCTTTACACACGCACTACTTAACTAAATTTTATAAGTCGCGATCCAATTAGAATCGCCAACATATTTGGCTCGGGTGGTTTATTATTTTAATTATTATAGTATTATTATATGCCATTTTTTCCAGGGCCTATTTATACGGGGCCTTTTTTTACAAGGGACCATTTTTTCGGGGACTACATTCCAGTGTACCACCGTTCATGGTCCCAGACCACAATACACTATAAAATGTATGTCTTTAATATATAGGCCTACATTTTTTTTAAATATTGTTCAGGATTTTCTATATCGTCGGAGAAGTAATATTTATTTTACACTAGGCCAACATGAATACATTTCGGAAGCCATCTTTGGAATCCTTTGAATTCATTCAACGTAATTTTCTTCAGGTATGCTCCATGCCACGGATGATGCACTACAAACATACTTTTTGAAAACTAGTTAGGGTGTAAACCTCAGTTTTTTGGCCAAAGTGGTAAAATTATTTACAAAGTTTTTTTGAGCAGAAACTATCTATGAGGGTTTCAAGAGTCACTAAAAAGGTTATGACCTTTTACGTAAAGGTTTTTTTTTTAAGTACAAAACAGCAGGAGTAGTTACATGACCCATAACACAATTGCAAGAAAACATTTTTCAGATGTTTTCCGTAGCATAATGTTTAGAAGAGAAGAGGACGTAAACATTGGCCAAAATTGCACTACCTAACAGTGCTTTTTTCAAGATGGCCGCCAAAACCATTAAAATAGTCATAAATTATGTACTTTTTGTCTCGTTTTTGTCTTTGTTTTTTTTTTCAAATTGTGCTCACTTCAAATTTGATCTGATATGATTAAATAATACAGTAATTTCAAAAAAATAATAATTCCAAAATGACATCCAAAATGGCCCTCATATACATATATCCATAATTCACTAATTAGTATAGCCATGTAGTTGTGATTGCAGTTTCTACATTCTGGGTGATAGAATTTATCGATACCATAAAAAATATGATTAAATATAAGCTGACTAAAATATAAATAAATATCAAATTTGGAATGGTCTCCATACAGTGGCGGCTCTAGGGAATACAAGAGGGGATGGGGCGCCCCGAAAAGAAACTCCCCCACCCCCCACCTATTCACTGAAACTGAAGCAAAAAAAGGCCTGTTGAAGAAATAAAAATCACCGAATATCACCCCACAAATAAATCATCGAAACACCACCCCCCCCCCCCACTCCATCGCCACAACAGCGCCTTCACATTCCCTACATCATCCCCATTTGACTCTTAGGTACGCCACTGTCTCTATACAATACACATTTTTCACCGTGGTTGAAAAAATGACTCCTCAGCCGAGAAATACCACATGCATAATTTGAAAAAAAATTAATGTCTTCACTTTTAATATAAGCGTTTAAATTTTGATTGCAAGTAGGCCTAATCAAGACCGACTTGACCATTATACTTTTGCCAAAATTTGACAATATGTATTTGTTATTTTATATTTATACCTCTCAACATTTTCAAAATCAATCTAGTATTAAAATTAAAGATTGTCAAAAAAAGTTCAATATATATATATATATATATCTGTCTCTTATAC
>NW_022691770.1:80707-83271 GCF_011630105.1 Anneissia japonica
GAACATTAAAAAGACAATGTTAGTAATATTTCAATGGTAAGACAAGTTGATGTCTGGCTACCAAGAAATGTTTAATTGAAAAATAAATAACAGCAGGCAGTTACAGTACATACATGTTAAAACATTTATAATGTATTATTTTTTCCTCTCTAAATAGAGTAACGTAAATTTAGTGCCCATGAGTCCCACGTCTCCTGTAGAGTCCCGGAATGGAGTCTCCTGAAAATACGGCAGGAAAGACCATTAAGCACGAATCTCCTGAAATAAACCATCTCCCTCAAATTTATGATGATATTTGCATGCTTTTACAAGTTTTTACTACTGTATTATCAATTTTCTCTCAAGAGTTAGTGCCAATCATAATGGTTATCACCATGTACAGCAATATATATTTAGATGAAAACTCATTTAAACAGATCACCCGGATGTAGATTCTTCGAAATTGGGATTCCTAAAAAAAAATTGTGATTATAATCCCACTAGATGGATGGAAATTGCACTCCCAGACTTATATAATATAATTTTCTTTATAGGCCCTATGTCCATTTTGTTTTTTTTAATTTTGAACAATTTGGGGGTGGGGGTGACGGGTCGGCTGGGCCCTTCTTGAATCTGCCACTGGGCCTATTGTTCATTTTTTTTTTGCTTTATCATATTTTTGTATATTATGTATGAATGTTTTATCTGCTCCACTAAACGCAGGATCCTTAGTGCACGCAGTGCAGTGCAGATTTGCCTTTTTAGACCTCGTGTTTCTGCTTGATTCCTTATTGTTTTGTTTTACATTTTTCTGTATCGTCGGATGTTAAGTATTTTTGGACATAATTCACACTCTAATCGTACCTCCATGGTCTAATAGTTCACTCAATGTTAATTATTTTGTTGTTGATGACGATCAACCGAACAGAAACAGAAACAATTATGTCCGTTCTTGTAATTCTATCCTAATCCTTTCTGACAGAAGTGGCTAAAATCATGCCAACAGAAACAAGCAAAAACAATCCCAGTGTCTTCCGCGAGGAAGGTGACCGCAATTGTCCCCCAAAATCCTTAACTCATATATGAATTTATAAAAACAGAAAATGCGAGTGATCATTTAATTAGATACGGTCAAGTGTTGCCGTAATGGGGGAGCACTGGTTCACTATGAAAAGGCTCGTGTCTACGGCCTGGATTGAGATTAATGGTCTTTTTTTCAAACAAAATTCAAATAGGTGGGTACTAAACCGGGGTCAGAGACCATAGCACGTATTGACACCCTGTCAGAGCAACTCTGTTGTGTAGCAACCATATTTCTGACACTGCGGCTGCACTTCATTAGATACACAGCAGATTTCCTCGGTGAATGGGCAGTGCCGTCTCTAGACGAGTGCGCGGGAGGCGTTTGATCATGCTAGCCCCACCCCCTCCCATCACGCTCACATCAAATCATCTTATTTTGCAAGAGGCCCCCCCCCCCTTACGTGATCATCGTGTCTCCACTTTATCTTCGCGCCACTGTGAATGGGTGGATTCAATCCAAGTACTACAGCTAAACTGATTTGTTTGAGCAGGTTTTTTGACCGATTTCGACTGAATGGAAGCATCTTCTACATTGTCCTTACCAGCCACAGCATCTAGAGGGTCGTCGATGCGCAATCTTAAAACAAGTTAAATGAAGAAAATATACAGGAAACCAGCTGCTAATCCGATAATAGCAGCACCCCAGCGGCTAACAGAATCGCACCCTACCTGTGAAATAGTGAAATGATGGATGATTGTAATAATTTAACCTATAGTTTTGTTAAAGAAGTACGGAATTTAAATATGAAAAATAAATTTATGGTTTCTTTTGATGTTGAGAGCTTGTTTACAAATATTCCTCTCAAAGAAACTATTGAACTTGCTGTTAATACCATAATATGTCACAACCAAGAGCTAAAAATGTCTAAGGAAAACCTAAGTAAATTACTTTTGCTAGCCACCACGGGAACACATTTTCTGTTTAAAGGTAAATATTTTGAACAAATAGACGGGGTTAGTATGGGATCTCCACTAGCCCCCATCCTAGCGGATCTATTCATGGGAACCAACGAAAAACGATGGCTCTCTGATCCCAAGTGTCCACACTTTCTACATTATCGTAGGTATGTGGATGATACATTTTGTCTATTTAATAACCAAAGTGACGCCACTGAGTTTTTCGAATTTATCAACTCCAGACACCCCAATATATCGTCGCTCACATCACGAAATAACACAATTAAATTCAATTGTGTTAGTTCGTGAAATAAAAAAAGCGCGTCAAAATACGCGCTGTTGTCGTTAAGGACTTTTTGTGTGGTAAAGAATACAAAATTGCTTGACAACCAATACGCGCTCGTTTTGACGCGCTACTGTGATTTCACGAACTAACACAATCTACTTCGATTGTGTTAGTTCGTGATGTGAGCGACGATATGTTTCACGATGGAAAATGAAAATTGCAATAAACTAAGTTTTTTAGACGTTCTTATACATAAAGAAAATGATGGCAAAGTTAAAACAACGATATTCAGAAAAAGTACTTTCACTGGTCTCCTTTT
>NW_022691770.1:83285-86848 GCF_011630105.1 Anneissia japonica
CCGGGGCCATTTTTACCGGGGCCATTTTTTCCTGGGCCATTTTTTCCGGGGCCATTCTTACCGTACACCCTTAAATCAAGTAAGGGATGGTTCAACATTTTCACAAGTGTACAAACAGTATGCTAGGGGGGAGTGGGTAGACAAATTTGTACACTTTACATGCATAAAAATGTTGATTTTAAATAACATGCAATATGTAAAATAATGGTAATTATAATGTAACCATGGATACAATATTTATTTTTAAGCAACCAAAGTGCATTGCTTTAGTTGGCTTCACTAAAGAATGGAGAATGCAAAATCAACACTTTTTGTACTGTACACTTTCAGAGGGGAGGGAGAGGGTACCAAAAGAGTACTGTACACGTGTGAAAATGTTGATAATTGTGAACAACCCCAGAAGATATTTACACTTAAAGTACAGTAGTGTAAAAAGAGTAAATTAACTCTTTATACTACAGTAGACAGGACAAACTAATAGTATTGGTACTGAACAACTATTAAAACACTTTAATGGAAAACAGGTCAGGTGTTAATTTTTTCCTATATAAGAACCAGTAAAATTTTGCTCAGGCTCAGCGTTCTTATTTTTTTTATTTCAGGCTCAAAATGTTCTTATTTTGTTCTTACAGTTTTACACATTTTGCAAATGCAGAAAATTATGGTTGTCCAGCAGTATCTGCTCTGTATTAGAGGGTATTAAATAGTAACACCTATTGTAAATAAGGTACGGATAAGATGTTGGTATTTCTAATTTTTTTAAAAATAAAACTTCATTTGACCTTTTGCCCCAGTTTCAATTTGTTCTTATTTTGTTCTTATTTTTTGGCAATTTCAGCCTCAATGCTCTTATAAAATGAATGTGTTCTTATAAAAAAAAAAATATTAAAAAAAATGCAGTGGACAATGTAATGTATAAAACTAGACATCAGGTGCAAAAATCAAAGTGAACAACAATCTGAACTGCCCTTGTAAACCACCTTCTCTTTAATAATTATTAATTGAAAGAAGTATGCACTAAGCTTATTCACAAGGTTACAGATGTTGGTTGAGTCCTGACAAAGGTCATTGATCTCTGATCATAGGCTGTCAAGGATTAGAATCATCCATGCACAGAAAATAAGCAATATAGTTGATGTAGACCGAAGTAGTAATTTTTATTGCTTTGTTAAAGCGAGATTCATAAATGCTCCTGATTTGTAATTCAGCTAGTATTATAAACCAGCATTGTAGATTTAAATGTATGTTGACAAAATCTTTATTTTAAACGGTACTTAAAACAAAAATCTGCATAGATTTAAGTACTGATGGCCTACGATATGTGCCATAATGTGAATAAAACCAAACAACATTTAATTTCTGTCTACATAGGGAAGTCAAACTTCATTTCTGGTAATTTTAGATGTGTATAAGAGACAGGTACAGGGACTAGTGTATGGACAACAGTACACCGGGGTAACACCCTGCTCGTCTCGAAAAATGTACTGGGTGCTTTTAGGTCTACACACGAGCCAAACTGTGTACAGGTTTATATTCCTTATCCGAGAAGACTTGTTTAACCATAGGCGAGCGTGCCGTTCAATCAAGCGCCGATTTTGGCAGAAGGTTGAGGAACCCTTACCTTAACGATAACCGCTCGGCCATCCAACTCGCCACTGTTGGTGTTAATTATGATGTTGATATTTTTAATGATGATGATGTTGATTTCGATCGTCATCTGACGCACTGCAGACAAACACGCACAGTTAAGGCCAGGTCACACCAATCATCGATACAGATAGTTCATGTTATATATCCTACTCACAAGTAACAAGTGAACAGAGAGGAAACTATAGTACAGTTCGCTCTCCAATTCGAGACCACGTTTGGAACATGAAAATCTGGGGTGGTCTCGGGATTCGGTTTCCAATTAGATGATTAGCTTTGTGTTAAAAGATTGATTTGATAGTAATCAATTATCATTATCATCCTAATTTCAACAGGTCATGAAAAATAAAGTATAGAAACATGAACAAGAAAAGCTATCCTTCCTTTTATTGAAACGTAAAGCTGAAAAGATTCATAACATATCAAATTTTACAGTGGCGGATCCAGGAATTTGAAATAGAGGGCCCATAGAAGGACTTTCACAGATGGAGGGTCTGTCTACCTCAGCCCCACCATGATTAGGGCTGAGGCAAGAAAATGTATTATTATTATTATTATGGCACCTCTGGATGGCCAGAAATAGCACTGACTTAAAATTTGAGTAGAATTTTCTTTTTTCCTCAATAATTTTTGTTAAATTTTGAGAAATGTGGGAGGGGGGGGGGCGCCCTTTAATCCACCACTGGTTTTATATATTAATTCAGTATTTATTTGACAAACAAATTCTATGTATATTCTATATATATCAACTTTTATGTATATTGACGATGTCCAGGGTCCAAGCGTTTAATAATTATCAATTAATGACGCAAATAATAATAGGCCTACTATTTGATACACTGTAAACATTTTAAACACTCCAGAATAGTAGGTCATGAAAATATTAATGAAAAAGTATTGGAAGCGATTGATGAGGAGCTTTCATCGTCGATAAACGATCAACTTTATTTACAAGTGTTGTGAAAAACATATGAATGATACTGGACGAATATATACGTTTAATAACTTTTATATATTTATTTTATGTATTTTTTTTTATCTAGCATCCCGGGCTCCTGTCGGCCCCGGGGCACTTGCCCCGTAAGCGCCTATGGCGCCACTGCTCTGTAATATTTTAAAGAGTGTTTATTTTAACTTGTACCATGTATTTGTATGCATGCTTGTTTTATGTAATGTTTTATGGAACCGAATAAACCAAATCAAATCAAAATTTAAGATTGAATAATTAAATGTGATTACCATTCCAGTAAGTCCTCCATTTATAGCTGTAAGTTAACTCCACATGTTTTTCTTGTAACATCTGAGGTTGATGAAGAGGGCGCACAACGCCGAAACACCTCCGGATAGTATGATAGTGTTGACGATTAATTCGGCGACGACAACGCCGCCCCCAGGGTTGGAGATGAGTCCCTGCAAACCGCCGTTGAATCCGAGAAATCCAAGAAAGAGAATAAGTCCACCCAACGCAGCTAGCTACTGAAAAAAATGATAAAAACAAACATTGGTAATCGGAATTATTTTTATTTAATTCACCAAAAATATTTGCTTTGAGCGCGAGCCTATAATAAATGTAAATAATTTGAAACGCTTATATCGTAAATCTGATATTTTAATTAGTAATAATTAATGAGAACAATATGCAAAATGACGTTCTTTTTACTTGGTTGTAATATCAATTCCTTAGTACACGTACTAGTACGATATATCCATGAATCTTACTGGATTTCCGTCAGCGTAAAAACGACCGATACGCGGACCTAGCATTATCGCACCAACCAGTGCTAATGTTCCGCCTAAAACATGTACGGTATAACAGCACTTCCAGCGAAATCCTAGAAGACAATAAGTAAAAAATTGTGTATATATCCCGTCGGGGAGGCCTTTCCCTGCCATCCTATGTTAAATTTGTACAGTTC